>NC_053392.1:196898914-197089655 GCF_905171765.1 Bufo bufo | reverse complement strand
ATTTGCTTTGAATAACCGTGTCAATTCTTCTGCTGGGGTCTCCCCTTTCTTTTGTAACCATGGTTTTTATCCCCGTTTTCATTCTGGGTCGTCCATCTCCTCCTCTAACCCTGAAGCTGATAAACTCTCCTCCGAACTGTGCACAGTTTGGGCCCGGGTTCAATCGAACCTAGAAAAGGCTCAAAGTTCTCAAAAACTCAAGGCCGATAGGAGACATTCAAGGGGGGTGAACTTTCAGGTTGGGGATAAAGTATGGTTGTCCTCCAAGAATCTATCTCTCAAGGTAGCTTCTAGAAAATTTGCTCCTCATTTTATTGGACCATATAGGATCACAGAGGTGATTAACCCGGTATCATTTAGGTTGGAGCTGCCCGAGTCATTCCACATTCATAATGTGTTCCATAAATCTCTTCTTAAAAAATATTTTGAACCGGTAGTACTATCAAAAGCCTCGCCTCCGCCAGTTCTTGTTAATGATGCTGTCGAGTATGTTGTGTCTAAAATAGTGGATGTCAGGAAGGTGCGTAACTCCTTGCAGTACCTGATTCACTGGAAGGGGTATGGACCCGAAGAGAGATCTTGGGTACCTGCCAGGGAGGTTCATGCTCCTAGACTGGTTCGTAAATTTCATTTAGAACACCCTGAAAAGCCATCGCCTGAAGTCTTGGGTCCGGTGGCCCCTCGTAAAAGGGGGGGTACTGTAACGGGGTTCCGAAGGTGCACTCGGTCCCCCATTGCCCGCAGAACTGTTGCTTAGCTTTGGGAATGAGGATCTGTGTTTGACCTCATTCCCAGGGCGGCTTTACTGCTGGGTGGCTTCCTGCTCCTAAGTCTGCCTTGAGCGCCGAGCTGATCACTCGGTGCTCAACTGGTTGGTCTGTCGGTCATGTGACGCTGGCCACGTCACATGACCCTCACTCCCCACTTTAAATACAGGCAGCCTGCTAGCCACAGGTTGCCTGTTAATTTCTAGGTTCCTGGCTATTTGTTGGACTACTGAATACTCACCTGATTCCGTTCCCTGACGATCCTTTGCCTGCTCCTCCTGTACTGCGCATCCGTCCTGGTATTGTGACCTCGGCTTCCATCTGACTACTCTCTTAGGACTCCTCTTGTACTTCTCTACTCTCCTGGTATTTGACCCCGGCTTCTCCTGACCATTCTTTGCTTAACCCTTTGTACTGCGTAGCTCTCTTGGTTCTAACCCGGTCCGTTCATGTTCCGTATTTTGTCTTGTCTGTCTTCCCTGCACGTATCCTAAATTAGGCACTGTCGTCCAGTTGTCCCCTGTCATCAGGACTCGTGAGGCAAGTAGGCAGGGCCAGGGGTGAGGGTGGAGCGCAGTGGTCACTATCCTTCCCCCTGTGTGTGTGTGGACGTGACCGTTACACAGACGTGTTATTAATGGAGAACATGTGGAGCTTTTTAAGTCCTACGCATTGCCACAGCCCTTTGGGGTCCACCCTCAGAGAACGACTCAACCGACAGGTAGCAGACTACCTCGCCTTAACTGCAGATATCGACACTCTGAGGAGCAATGAACCCCTTGACTACTGGGTGTGCAGGCTTGACCTGTGGCCTGAGCTATCCCAATTTGCAATAGAACTTCTGGCCTGCCCCGCTTCAAGTGTCCTGTCAGAAAGGACCTTCAGCGCAGCAGGAGGTATTGTCACTGAGAAGAGAAGTCGCCTAGGTCAAAAAAGTCTAGATTACCTCACCTTTATTAAGATGAATGAGGCATGGATCCCTAAGGGACTGACAGTGGGGGATGCATTTGACTAAAAAAGGCCTGATGAGATGCCTTGGGCTAAAGATGGTCCACACGCTGCTGTATTTAATCTCTGCATGCCGGATAACTTGCGTGACTTCTCCGCCACCAACTAGGGTTCAAGCCGCAATGTTTTAGTGCACTTTCTGCCTGGAAAACATCAATTTTTCCGGCCGCTGCTAATTTTTCTGGCCTCTAATGCTGCACAGTGGTTGCGAAAACAACGAAACAAAAAAACAGGCACATACATGTGTCAATTTCCCTTTGTGATCGTTACCTTGTTGTGGTGAAGGGGCTTGCGTATCACAATGAAGCGATCACCTCTATGAGTGTGTTGGCAATGTTGGCACACCCCAGATGATAAGGTCGTTGCTTCATTGTGAACAGACCAAAAGTGATCGGCTGGATAATTTTGCATAGAAAAAACATTAATTTTCTTTGTGATCATCATCTAAGGTGATCATTAAAGCCTACTAGGCCAACAATGGGCCCACACTGCAGAATCATTGTTTTCTGGGTCACTTAACTGTCACTGAACTACCTCAGCACGACCATAGGCTTTGAAAAACCGCCATCGCCTGCAATCTCCCAAAAATGCGCACGAGCACAGTCACTACACCAAGATTGACGCATAGAGGAATAAAATTTATGTCATGAGTGTGTCAACAATTGACAACTCTTTGCGGTTGTCTAAAATCTATTCGATACACGTCCCCTGATAGGGGACGTAACAGGGATTAAACTGATAAGAATAGTACTACTTAACACACCACTCATATAGGGTGGCACAGTACATTGCACGGCGCACGCGCAGTGCCCCAAATTGGAAGTAAGAGGAACGACCAACCATCTTTTTCCATCTCCCGGTTCCTAAAATCTATTCCATACACTGACCACCCCTGCTAGGGGACGTAACAGGGATTAAACTGATAGGAATAGTACTATTTAACACACCACTCGTATAGGGTGGCACAGTACATGTGAAGATGAAGAAGGTCATGGCACTCCAAAAGCTAGTTCAATGTTCTTTAATCCACCAAATGTTCAGCAGCAACGTTTCGACAATAGTCTTTATCAAGCTACATACAAGTTTACAAGTGACTCACATTATATTATATAAGGGTACTAATTCATACCAATTAATCAGTGGGTGTGCTCCCGACAATGAACCCGCCTTCTCTCAGGTACAAACAATCATATTATTAATTTCAACCTATCAACCACAGTGTATATTAATGTAAGGCTTACCAAGCGTTCATACGTGGGCTGTTACTCTGTAGTGTGTCCTTGATGCGCGGCGTCTTCCGCATACAACTGCGGCTGCGCGAATGTTCAGACAGGATTCACATGCATCACATGATCAACTGTATGATCATGTGATCAGTGACGCTACTGTCGGTCACCTGACTGGTGACGCGCCTAAGCGTCTAGTCGCTGTCATAGTAACCCCAGGTCCTGCAGGGAAAGTATATCGTTTCGTGTGATACTCTTCATTCAGTATTATTTCAAATGCGTATAACTAAATGTCAGGACGCCGGTCACCACGGACACATCAACAGAAAAGTGATATCATTTAATGAAAATATAGCTTTGTTTAACAGTGTCATAGGAACCGATCTCAGCAGGATGTCTCAAACACCTCAATCATATCAAAACTACGGTTCAGTACCTAACTGGGTAGACGAAAAACGGAATTGTGTAATACCACACATAAACATAGAGGGAACCCTTTCATAGAGGCTCGGAGCTGTTCAAAAGATGCGACCCTACCAACGTTCATTTATAAGGGAATGAGGTCAGAAATGGCATATAGGGTGGGATCCCGTGTGCTACACGGTACAGAGTAACCAGACCCCTACCCCCTATAAGTGTATACCCTGGGGTGTATTGGTCTGATATACCCTAGATATGCTAAAGAATACATTTGTACAGGGGATACTAGGGCCACAACCATCGCCCCCCTCTGTCAAAAGAGAGGCCACCGATGTGTGCCCTTGCCTGGTCTGGGCCCCACCGCCAAGTGGAAGACCCCTACCACGCTTATCCCCATTGTCTCCTATAAATATAAATATTTTGTCATATTCTATATAGGCATCACCCTACGCCACCGAACCTCGATATAGCCCGCATATATAGATCAGCTCCTCAAATGAATAATTAGGGTTTGGTAAATCCACCCGTCATTTATGTGGTCCACATCCGTCACGCATATCCAGTCTATGGAATCAAACCTGACACACAATTCGTGCGATAGTATAATAAACCTGCTGGACGGCTCCCAGGTCACTGCTCCCAAAACTCCTTAGTCCATCCCTCGCCCATATCTCGCATGGCAGCCTTATCTATAAGTGATAAACAAAAACAGAAAGAATAAAATTTATTAATAATCTCGATACAATATCGGGTACTATCACTTAATACATAAAAAAAACCTTATTTTCACATCCCATATGACGACTCAAAAGAGGGAACCCACCTTGAACTCCCGATTGAGTCCCTTGGGCTCAATGGTGTCCAATTCAAAGATCCATCTGAGTTCTAGGCGTTTTAATAGTCGTTCCCGATCACCACCTCTCCGTGGTGCGGGGACGCCATCAATAATCCTGAACCTCAGTTGTGCAACGCTGTGTTTACATCTATAGAAATGTTCCGGGACCGGAAGTTCACCTTCCAAATTTTCAGACGTATTCTCCATTCTTGTAAACAATTTCCGGATGGAGTACCTATGCTGGTTAATTTTTAATTTGCAGGCCTGTGTGGTCTCACCCACATAGATGAGACCACACGGGCACTGCAATGTATAGATCACAAAATCAGAGGAACATGTATAAAAACCCTTTATGTCATACTTCTTTCCAGTGTGTGGGTGGAAAAAGGTTTGTCCCTTCAGTACATTATTGCAGTTGCAACAGTTGAGGCAGGGATAGCACCCTTTTCTGGAGATGCATGGCTTAACAGGCCTCTGCAGAAAAGAATGAACTAACTTATCCCCCAGATTTTTGGATCTCCTGTAGGACATAAGCGGTGGTGTCTGGAACTCCACAATGTCTGGGAAAGAGCGTGTCAGGATTTGCCAATTTCGTCTGAGCGTACCCGCTATTTGTCTGCTCAGATCCGAATATGTGGAAACAAAAGGTAATCTCTTGTTTTCCGTTTTCGTTCTAGTCGTGGTCAACAAATGAGTCCGCGTATGCTGCCTGACTTTGTCAAGATGTCTCTTGACCAACTTTTTGGGATATTGTCTGGCTGTGAACTTAGAGCTCATTGCCTGCAGTCTATCATCTACATTTTTGTCATCTGAAATGATACGCCTTACCCTAAGTAGTTGGCTATATGGGAGAGAACTCAACATGTTTTTTGGATGGGCACTATCAAAGCGCAACATGTTATTCCGGTCCGTTGGTTTGACAAAAATGTCTGTTTGTAGACCCCTCTCAGTCACATAAATTAATGTGTTTAGGAATTGTATAGAGTGTGGCGAGTCCACTCTAGTAAACTTCAGTTGTGTATGGACACTATTAATGTAGTCATGAAACTCCTCTAACTCCGCGTCCGTCCCTGTCCATATGAGGAAGATGTCGTCTATATACCTCATCCACCCGGACACAAATTGGAACAGGGTGGATGGGTATATAGACGACTCCTCCACATATGTCATATAGATATTGGCATATGTCGGGGCCATATTGGACCCCATGGCGGTCCCACGATTTTGAATGTAGAACCTGTCGTTGAAACTGAAATAGTTACACGTCAGCAGGATCTCCAACAGTGAACTAACAAATTCACATAGTTCCGCGGGGTAGTCAGTGTGTCGCAAGGCCCACTGAACCACCTCCAAGCCCCTTTCATGTTCAATGCAAGTGTACAGACTGGTGACGTCAAAAGACACCAGTCTATTACCCGCACCGAATGTTAACTGTTGGACCCTGCTGAGAAATTCAGTCGTGTCCCTCACATATGACTTCGCCCCTGTAGCCAAAGTCCTCAACAGTTTGTCGATGAACACAGCTGCAGGGGCAAAGACCGAATCTATACCCGCCACTATGGGACGTCCAGGCGGGTTACATAGGTCCTTATGTATCTTTGGTAAGACATAAAGGGTTGGTGTAACTGGATGTTTCTCTATCAGATAACTATGGAGTTTTGCATCAATGATGTTATTGGCATAAGCATTATCTACCAGTATTTTTATTTTTTTCATCACTCCGAATTTCGGATCTCCATTGACCTGTCTATAGACTTCTGTGTCTTGCAGTTGTTTCTCTATTTCAGCAACGTACTTAGTGGTATTCATCACTAAAATTGCCCCTCCCTTGTCGGCTGCTTTGATCGTAAGCTCTTTGCGCCGACTAAGGGAGGTCAACGCAGCTTTTTCTTTTTTTCTTCCTTGGTCAGGTTAGATCTCGAGACATCATCATTCTGTTGTCTCAATCTGGTAACATCCGACCGGACCAAGGATATAAAGGTGTCTATTGCTTTATGATATATCGGGGGTTGGAAATCACTCTTAATATGTAACCCCAAATCAGTCAAGGTTAGAATACTGTGTTCAATATTGTCAGAGGCCTCAGGAGGTAATCCATCCCTAGGTCTCTGAGTCTGATCATTGAAAAAAACTCTCAACTTAATACGCCTAAAGAAATGTAACAAATCAATCTCATTTTGGAACCAGTCAACCATAGATGTAGGGCAAAAAGAAAGTCCCTTGTTCAATACTCTTAGTTCCACATCGGTAAGATCATAAGAGGAAATATTTACCACCAATTGAGTCCCATTCATTGTGTCAACTTCTGTGCACCTCTCCTCCCCTGTTGTGATACAGGAGTGTTGGTTCCCACTGGTGGTTTGGCTGACCGTGTTGAGCGGACATTCCTGGATGTTCCTTCTGTAGTGGCGATGTTTACACCCTCCCCTCCAAACCTTTTTCCACCCACACACTGGAAAGAAGTATGACATAAAGGGTTTTTATACATGTTCCTCTGATTTTGTGATCTATACATTGCAGTGCCCGTGTGGTCTCATCTATGTGGGTGAGACCACACAGGCCTGCAAATTGAGGATTAACCAGCATAGGTACTCCATCCGGAAATTGTTTACACAAATGGAGAATACGTCTGAAAATTTGGAAGGTGAACTTCCGGTCCCGGAACATTTCTATAGATGTAAACACAGCGTTGCACAACTGAGGTTCAGGATTATTGATGGCGTCCCCGCACCACGGAGAGGTGGTGATCGGGAACGACTATTAAAACGCCTAGAACTCAGATGGATCTTTGAATTGGACACCATTGAGCCCAAGGGACTCAATCGGGAGTTCAAGGTGGGTTCCCTCTTTTGAGTCGTCATATGGGATGTGAAAATAAGGTTTTTTTTATGTATTAAGTGATAGTACCCGATATTGTATCGAGATTATTAACAAATTTTATTCTTTCTGTTTTTGTTTATCACTTATAGATAAGGCTGCCATGCGAGATATGGGCGAGGGATGGACTAAGGAGTTTTGGGAGCAGTGACCTGGGAGCCGTCCAGCAGGTTTATTATACTATCGCACGAATTGTGTGTCAGGTTTGATTCCATAGACTGGATATGCGTGACGGATGTGGACCACATATATGACGGGTGGATTTACCAAACCCTAATTATTCATTTGAGGAGCTGATCTATACATGCGGGCTATATCGAGGTTCGGTGGCATAGGGTGATGCCTATATAGAATATGACAAAATATTTATAGTAGACAATGGGGATAAGCGTGGTAGGGGTCTTCCACTTGGCGGTGGGGCCCAGACCAGGCAAGGGCACACATCGGTGGCCTCTCTTTTGACAGAGGGGGGCGATGGTTGTGGCCCTAGTATCCCCTGTACAAATGTATTCTTTAGCATATCTAGGGTATATCAGACCAATACACCCCAGGGTATACACTTATGGGGGGTAGGGGTCTGGTTACTCTGTACCGTGTAGCACACGGGATCCCACCCTATATGCCATTTCTGACCTCATTCCCTTATAAATGAACGTTGGTAGGGTTGCATCTTTTGAACAGCTCCGAGCCTCTATGAAAGGGTTCCCTCTATGTTTATGTGTGGTATTACACAATTCCGTTTTTCGTCTACCCAGTTAGGTACTGAACCGTAGTTTTGATATGATTGAGGTGTTTGAGACATCCTGCTGAGATCGGTTCCTATGACACTGTTAAACAAAGCTATATTTTCATTAAATGATATCACTTTTCTGTTGATGTGTCCGTGGTGACCGGCGTCCTGACATTTAGTTATACGCATTTGAAATAATACTGAATGAAGAGTATCACACGAAACGATACACTTTCCCTGCAGGACCTGGGGTTACTATGACAGCGACTAGACGCTTAGGCGCGTCACCAGTCAGGTGACCGACAGTAGCGTCACTGATCACATGATCATACAGTTGATCATGTGATGCATGTGAATCCCGTCTGAACATTCGCGCAGCCGCAGTTGTATGCGGAAGACGCGCGCATCATGGACACACTACAGAGTAACAGCCCACGTATGAACGCTTGGTAAGCCTTACATTAATATACACTGTGGTTGATAGGTTGAAATTAATAATATGATTGTTTGTACCTGAGAGAAGGCGGGTTAATTGTCGGGAGCACACCCACTGATTAATTGGTATGAATTAGTACCCTTATATAATATAATGTGAGTCACTTGTAAACTTGTATGTAGCTTGATAAAGACTATTGTCGAAACGTTGCTGCTGAACATTTGGTGGATTAAAGAACATTGAACTAGCTTTTGGAGTGCCGTGACCTTCTTCATCTTCACTGGTAATTTGGGGGTCTCTGAGGCCGAGACCTGACGCCACGAGCACCGCCGCAAAGTTTTTTTGAATGCTTTCAAGTAAGTGGTGCTGTCCTACCATCCATTTTTTGTTTGTGGCACAGTACATTGCACAGCGCACGCGCAGTGCCCCAAATTGGAAGTAAGAGGACCGACCAACCATCTTTTTCCATCTCCCGGTTCCTAAAATCTATTCCATACACCGGTCCCTGATAGGGGACTTAACAGGGATTAAACTGATAGGAATAGTACTACTTAACACACCACTCATATAGGGTGGTACAGTACATTGCACGGCGCACGCGCAGTGCCCCAAATTGGAAGTAAGAGGACCGACCAACCATCTTTTTCCATCTCCCGGTTCCTAAAATCTATTCCATACACCGGCCCCTGATAGGGGACACAACAGAGATTAAACTGGTAAGAACAGATTTTTTTAAGTTAAAAAAAAGAGGACAGCCTCTGCGGAGTTGGGTATTTTTTGGGCGCGTTACTGAACGCTCATGCACAATGGCTGTAGGCTCATGCGTCCTTTTGCGGAGGTGACAAACCTCGTCAGTAAAACCCAAGGCAACATCATCGACCTCATCACATATGTGTTTTTTCTGGAGCGTGCCCTGCGAAGAGTGCTGGATCAGGCCGTAGATGAGCATGAAGAGGAAGAGTTGTGGTCACCATCACCACCAGAAGCAGCCTTGTCGTCGTCGATTGCTGGACCTGTGGCAACGCAGAGAGAGGAGTCTGAAGAAGAGGAGTCAGAGGAGGAAGGTAGCTTTGAGGAGGTGGAAGACCAACCACAGCAGGCGTCCCAGGGGGCTTGTTGTCACCTTTCGGGGACCCTTGGTGTTGTACGTGGCTGGGTTGAGGAAGAGACCTTCAATGACGTCAGTGAGGACAAGGAACGGGACATGGCTAGCTTGGTATCCAACCTTGTGCAAATGGGGAGTTTGCGGTTGTGCAAATGGATTGTTCGCGGCTGTTTGCGGTGCTTTAAACGGGGAGTTTGGTCTGTCAGAGTTTGGTCTGTCACTGTGAAGCGGGCGTAACCCTTACACTACCTGATCGATACAACATCATACCTGATCGTATACACACACTGGATGTTTTAAAGCACGTTATTCCAAACAATTTAGGAATGTTAGGTGATTTATGCCCTTTATGGATTAAAACCCGACTCTGCATCAACTACGTAATTTTCCATGGGAGTTTTGCCATGGATACCCCTCCGGCATGCCACAGTCCAGGTGTTAGTCCCCTTGAAACATTTTTTCCATCGCTATTGTGGCCAGAAAGAGTCCCTATTGGGTTTTAAAATTCTCCTGCCTATTGAAGTCTATGGCGGTTCGCCCGGTTTGCCTGTTCGCAAACATTTGCGGAAATTCGCATTCGCCGTTCGCAAATGGAAAATTTTATGTTCGCGACATCTCTACTCTGCACCAACCACAGAGCATGTGTAGAACACCTTTCCATAGAAGTCAATAAACATCTCCAGTCTTCAGGTTCCTATGATCCTATGCCTGGTGATGGAACAGGACATGTAGAAAAAGATCATCCCTCGGCGCAAGGAACCAACCAGAGGCGGATGATGAATCTTCAAGAATTTTTATTGCAGTCACACAACGCGTTACGGGGAAAGGGTCCCCTTCATCAGGTGAAGAATATTACAATGATGTAATATTCTTCACCTGATGAAGGGGACCCTTTCCCCGAAACGCGTTGTGTGACTGCAATAAAAATTCTTGAAGATTCATCATCCGCCTCTGGTTGGTTCCTTGCGCCGAGGGATGCTCTTTTTCTACATGTCATTTCAATCCTCCGTGTGGGCCTAGCCACGCTTATCCGAGGACATCTACATCCGTGGCTGCATACCAACCTTCATATTGGGGATTAAAATTATCTCCTACATGTCTACAATAGCGTTGTGCCTATAATTCCGCAACCCTGCAAGGTGAGCCTTTCCAAATTGGAATTTAATCCGAATTTTCAAACGTTTTTACCCTATGGTGCGCCCTCTTTTCTGTTTATACAGTAAACAACTTGCCTCTATACGTATTTCGTCGTCTGGTGATGGAACATGTTACGTTCTATTCTTGTGGATTTTCACAAAATCTGTCAGACTATGTAAAACCTTTGTTTGCCTGAAACAGAAAGAAAGACACGTATACCTACAACACGGAACCAAAGAATTACGGATCCATATCATACATGCCACTTATATTATTTCCATGTCTTAACTGATTCAGTATGATTTACTATGTCTGATGTCTTATACATTTGTTCACTGTGTGAGTTCCGAGCAATTAAAGTGTGTCAGACTTTCGTATATAGTCCAAGCACGTAATTTTCCACTGTTCTCATATTGCGGAAATTCTTGGTTGCCTTATAAAGAAACACATGTATAGATAAGAAAGGCCAGTATGGTGTGAGAATAATATACCTCACAACAGCAAGAATCATACTGCACGTCTGAAATAATATGAACATAATAAATCTGCCAGTACAAAACAGATATTAATCACTGTATTCACAGATTCCTAAGTAAACTATTCAATGGGGCACTCACCAAACATTTGGTGACAATCTAGATTCTCTTTTAAGTGTTGACATACAGTATTTAACATACCACATGTGGAAAGCAACAAAACCGAAAGGAGAGGATGTATGCATCGATGAATTGAATTTGTTTTAGTAGGTACTCTGCTGAGAAGGAGAAGCGAGAAACTTTTATTGAATAAAGCCTTTGTCTGCTGAAGTACAAGGCCTTGTGGGATTTCACTTTGATTACATTTCTTTAGAATTACTCCAGTGTTTTATTTTGTTTTGTTCAGTCAATTTGTGTCTGAATGTCAAGGGCAAGCTGAAATTTTCTTGTCACACATAAAAAAAATAAAAAAATAAAAAAAGAAATAGAATCGAGTCAGGTAAGATCAACTAAACCAACAGCACAAATCACAAGGGGTCACATGAGAGTATAAAGAGATTTTACTACGGATGGGATAAACTTTCATGGTTCTTTAGGCAGAGACATTGGTGTATATTGAATTGTGTCCTTTGTGATGTAGTGGAAACATTGTATCCAGCAGATATCCACAGAAGACATTAGTAAGAACGTCCATTACAGTCTATCTACATGGGATAGTACCTTTGGTTTGTCACATCATAAAATGCCATGAAAATGAGACAAAGCATCAGAGATACTCAAGGTATAACTTTTACTTACGACCCTTTTATTTCAGGATGACTTTAAATTGCCAGGAGAATTAGGCCCTTTAGTGATTAGGGGGTCTGCAGTGTACTGCCTGCAACACATTGTTGATTTGGGAACATTTTGTGACTAAAGGAAATAGCTTTCAATGTGAAAGAAAAACAAAATAAGGATATGTGTTCACGTGGGATTACACATACCAATCTTTTCAATAATACACTTAGTACCATATTTTATTCTTTATATTGTATTAATTATACTGATATAATTATATATGTGTCACACATTGAAAAATATTTCAACCCATTAAAACAGATCTGCAGAATGTTCCAGACTGTACTTTTTAATGCAAACTGGAGATTTCCAAGCTGACAATTAAAGGGTTTATCCCACAAATGTAAAACGTTTCTTTTAACCTACTCATCTGAAGCATATTCTTCCCTTTATGTGGGTGGATAGCAGTTCTTCAAGAACCTACATCACCTACGATGCATTGCAGTTACCTCTTGTCAACTTCTTTCTCCCTGCATAGAAAATAGTCCCTTGTATAGCCCCAGAGATGAATATGGTATGCAATGCCCTCACAATTTCCTTCTCCATGGTCTAGAGAGATATAGCTATGTAGTTCTATGAATTTAGCGGTAGGGACAAATTAACAAAAGGTGTCTGGACTGATTCAACTGCTGACAGAAGAAAGGAAGCAGAGAAGCTACTAAGCATAATAGTCCCCTACAGAATGCAGAATATCTAAGTAATATTGGACCTGCACTCAAACATATGGGTTCACGCAGAGCAGTATAGTATGGTTAAATAGTGCAATTTAATGAAGCATAAAATACATAAAAACATACATACACATAATAGTGGGGTGGATGAGGTAATAGGTAAATTAGCTCATATAAAGTCCATACAATGCAAATTATTTGTAATGTCCCATGTTTGTACGAATATTTTCTGAAAATTTGATTATCCAGATGGTAAAATAGGAAAAAATCGATAGGAAAAAATTGGTAGCAAACAGTTTTCAACTGTAATGAGTAGTGTACTCACTTTTTGCGCAGTTCTGTGGCGTCCCACGTTTAAGAGCGCTTACCTTGGTGTCGGTTTAATCAAGTACAGACGGCAAAGTATGATTACTTAGCTGACATAACCATATGTTTGAGTGCCGGTCCAATATTACTTAGATTTTTACTGTTTTGAAGGGGTGATTCTATTTTGGACCTTGGCACCAATCCGTGTATATAGAGACTCAGCCGTCCCATATTTTTTCTCAGAATGCAGAATATTACAGGCAGTGGGTGTGGAACCACTGCGTCAACCAACTAGTTTGATTTTGGGTTAATCCTGGCAGTCCCATGGTATTTACCCTTTAAACCTTATGCACGGATCTGGATTTCACTGCAGGTAAGCCACCAGGCCATTACCAAATTGAGGTGTGGTTGACAGCTTACCCACAGGAGCCAGACATACTGGTGTGAAGCACCAAGGAATCAGGGAAAACCCATAGTCAGAAACATGGAGGGGACATAGCAGGAAGGGTTTGTGAAATTCTGTAAAACAGTCCAAACATAAGGGAAGGCAGCACAAGGTCAGTATGATGATCAAACATGGGTCAGGTGAGGCAGGGAGTCGGAATCCAGGAATCAGGCAGAAATCGGTAAACAGGCAGACAAGTAGATTATAGTGCACTTGTGCATACTCCAGCAAGCAGGAAACTATTGCTAAGGTACCACTCCCCAGTTAAGGGTGCCTTTAGTAGCCACAAGTGTGCAGCCATAGGCTGGTGAAGTTTAGGATGCACGCACTGGCTCATTAAGAGTCGGGAAGCGTGTGCCCTACTGGACAAGTGAGGTGGCCTAGCAGGCAAGCGCAGGCTGTGGCCTGCAACACATGACACAGGATTCTGCTCACTGGGTCAGCTGCTGAATGATAGAGGGGGCAACGCCGGAAAGAGACAGCAGCGGCAGTAGGGTGAATGCAGCTGTACCCATGCCCGTCCGGGGAAGCAGGACAGTGGCTGGCACGGGTTGCCAACGTAATACAGGAGAAGGTGATCCAGAAGGATAAACAGCAGGGGATGCTACTAAAGAGGAAAATGCAATGCATGTTAAAAAAAGAAAATAATATTTTAATTTCATGTATATCGTAATAATACTTCATTTCAAAATTGCCCTACTCATTGTAATCACTGAATAGTAATACTTTTTATAGGAAAACCCATTTAAATATTTGTCACATTTTAGAGGATTTGACAGATAAAAAAAAATTATAAACAGAAAATTGCTTTTGGACTAAGTATTCTATAATTGTATTAGCATTCAGACTAGTACTTGAAAGACACACTTTTCTGAAGTAACCTATCTAGCCTTCCTTAGGTAAGTTTCTACCTTTGCCATCAGTAGAAATAAGTCAGTTGCTCTGACTTATTACTACTGATATACGATGACCTGGAAGAATAAGACCTTTCTCAGACATATCTGCCATTTACCAATTTTACACTACTCTTTGTTTCATCACCCCTGTGTTGCTTTGTCCTTATGCTGGGGGCTATTGCTCTGCTGAAAGGTGAGCTTTAAAGTTTCATTTTATAGCAGACTGGAGCAGGTTGTCTTGTGGTTTCTCTCTGTATTTTGCACCATTTGTAACTCCTTTAACCCCTTCAGGACCATGCCATTTTTCACATTAAGGAGCAGGCGATCTTTTTGCATATCTGACATGTGTCATTTTATGTGGTGATAACTTTAAAACGCTTTTACTTATCCAAGTCATTCTGAGATTGTTTTCTCATCACATATTGTACTTCATGACAGTGGTAAATTTGAGTCTAAATATTTCATATTTATTTGTAAAAAAATACCAAATTTACCAAAAAATTTTAAAACTTAGCAATTTTCAAAATGTCAATTTCTCTGCTTTTAAAACAGATAGTGATACCTCCTAAAATTATTACTTTACATTTCCCATATGTCTACATTATGTTTGGATTATTTTGTAAATTATATTTTATTTTCTGAAATGTTAGAAGGCTTAGAAGTTTAGAAGCAAATCTTAACATTTTTACGAAAATTTTCAGAACCCAATTTTTAAGGACCAGTTCAGGTGTGAAGTCACTTTGTGGGGCTTACATAATAGAAACCACCTATAAATGGCCCAATTTTAGAAACTACATCCCTCAAGGTTTTCAAAACTGATTTTACAAACTTTTTTAACCCTTTAGGTGTTCCACAAGAATTAAAGGAAAATGGAGATGAAATTTCAGAATTAAATTTTTGGGCAGATTTTCCATTTTAATCCATTGTTTCCAGTAGCAAAGCAAGGGTAAACAGCCAAACAAAACTTTACAGAAACACCCCATATGTGGTCGTAAACTGCTGCAGGGCGCAGAAGGAAAGGAACGCCATATGGTTTTTGGAGGGCAGATTTTACTGGGATAATTTTAAGTTGCCATGTCACATTTGAAGACCCCCTAATGCACCCCTAGAGTAGAAACTCCAAAAAAAGTGACCCCATTTAGGAAAATACGGGATAAGGTGGCAGTTTTGTTGGTACTATTTTTGGCACCTATATTTATGTTTTGTCATCGTTTTTATTTTTGGTTTTTTACCATGTTTATCTGACAGGTTAGATCATGTGATATTTTTATAGAGCAGGATTTTACAGATGCAAAATACCAATTATACCAAAGCATTTTTGAAAAAAAATATTTTTTTGTGTCATTATATTCTGAAAGCCATAGTTTTTTTATTTTATGGGCAACTGTCTTATGAAGGGGCTCATTTTTTTTGGTATGAGATGACGGTTTAATTGGTACTATTTTAGGGTGCATATTGGTACATATAAGGTGACAAAAAATGGCTTCTTTGAAACAGTTTTTTTTTTTTACGGTGTTCACCTGAGGGGTTTGGTCATGTGATATTTTTATACAGCAGGTTGTTACGGACGTGGCAATACTTAATATGTCTTCTTTTTTTTAAATGTATTTAAGTTTTACACAATAAATGCATATTCTGAGTGTCATAACTTTTTTATTTTTTGGGCAATTGTCTTAACTAGGGTCTCACTTTTTGCAGGATGAAATGAAAATGTGACAAAAAAATTTTTTACACCGTTTTTATTTTTTTATTTTTTACTGTGTTCACTGAGGGGTTAGATCATGTGATATTTTAATAGAACTGGTTGTTTCGGACACAGAGATACCGAATATGTCTACTTTAATTTCTTATTTTTTTCACTTTTAACACAATAAAAGCATTTTTTGAAACAAAAAAAATCATGTTTCAGTGTCTCCATATTATGAGAGCCATAGTTTTTTTTTATTTTTTGCGGGATGAGGTGACAGTTTAATTGGTACTATTTTGGGGGGCATATGCCTTTTTGATCGCTTGGTTTTGCACTTTTTGTTACGTAAGGTGACAAAAAATGGTTGTTTTAGCACAGTTTTTATTTTATTTTTTCTACGGCCTCTGAAGGAAGCCTGTGAGATCCAGCCTAACGGCTGGATCTCACAGGCTTTCGTAGGAGGCAAGCCCGGATGTCTATGGACGGCATCGGGAATGCCTTCTCTGCCATCAAGGGACTCGATGGAGATGTGGAGGGCACCCGTACCCTCTGCAAACACTCTGCATTACGCGGTCAGCTTTGACTGCGGCATATAAGGGGTTAATACGCCGGCATCACCGTTGCCGGCGTATGCAGCAGGGACCTGGCTGTCAATGACTGTCGGGTCCTGCAACCATCCGATCAGCCTGCCGTACATGTACGTCCCTGGTTTTTAAGTCATGTCCAGCTGTGACGTACATGTACGACAAGGGTCCTTAAGGGGTTAATTTTAACACAATTCCCAGTCCCTTCTAAACAAAATTAACCCTACAAGATGATCTTGTTACTCCCGCATTTCACGTTTGGTTTCGTGTTTGCTGAGGAATAGACAGGGTTTAGTTTGCACCACACATAGTGTTATGAATTCTTTAAGAAACAAGGTCAGTTTTTGTTCCATCAGACCACACAGCCTTGTAAAGCATTTTAGTTGGTTCACTCTGGCGCTTTTCTGACAAACTCCAGACCTGCTTTGATGTGGTTTTCCTTTAGTAAGGTTATATTCACATGCGACAGATTTGTTGAAGAAATCTCTGCATTAGGCCCGTTCATTAAAATGGGTTTGGCAGAAATCCATGCACTTGCTGCAGGAACAATCCCATTTCGATGTGTGGAACTGGCTTCGTTTCTGTAACAAATCTTCCACATATACCATAATGTCCCTCTTACACGGACCAGTTGTCTGCAGAGCTCTTAAGCTCTTGATACTGTTGACTGGTGCAATTTCTCTCCAGTCTCAGCCAATAAGTTCAACTTCAGAGCCAATCTTATTTGTTACTGCTTCTGAAGCAGAAAGGTACAGGGTTAGACTGGCCCACCAGAGCACTCTCTGAGGATCCTTTGATGAATCAAACTCTGACGCAAAAGTGAGCCCCTTTTAATATAGGGTCCCTAAGGTCTAACAAAAGATACTTTGGATCTGACCCTGTAACCAATAACCATCAGATATCATATTAAACCTTATAGATGATATGTTCTGAATATACAGTTATAACAAAAACTATTTAAAGGGGTATTCTGGTTTTGCTGATTACATTTTCTATTTAGAGAATAGGATGTTGAACGATTTTCTAGTATACTTCTATGTAAAATTTTGCTCACAGACCTTTATTATATCCATACAGTAGCCTCCACTTAAAAAAAAAAAATAGTATTTCCCATTTTAGCCCTGTAAAATTGCATCCACAGGAGAGCTGGGTAGGACTAAATATAGTGTCAGTCATGTGACCCTTTATGTGACTCTCACAAGTATCATGTGACCTGGGTTTCAGTTAACTGCCCAGTATCTAACAAGTGAATAGTAGCATATTGGGGAGCAGAACATACAAAGTATATACAGTAGTGCTACTTGCAGCAGCACCTGCACATCATGTCTGTCAGTGTCTATGTAGAAGCAGATATCTGGTTTAAGGGTAAGCAAATCAATTTTACTAGTTCGGAATTCATCCTGAATTTGCCAAAAAGTTTGGATTTTAATGAACATGCATTTTTTTCTGATTAATTTTGGGCAGAGAGAAAGCAGCAGCAGAGAGAGGGAGGCTGAGGTACTATTTCTTCTTCTTTCTGGAGGGTGATGAAAAACCATGAGGAGTATCGTGACCACGTCATTGTTTTCCTGGGTTTCTGGGAAAAATATATGAAAATGAGCATATCTTACATCTGCTGGTATCAGATAGGCTTAGGAAAGCTAATCTGAATACCTTTCCCAGAGACCCAGAGGGACATACTAGGCTCTATAGTACCCCCCCCCCCAGAAAACACATGTATACTGCTGAGAACCTGACAGTGCTATGAAAGGTTCACTTATCTCTAATCTGTGTGTTTTTCCCATTAAACTTTATTAACAGCATAACAACAGGCAGGCGACTAGTTTCATCACCTAGAGACAGGCAGTTTTGTAAATACATACAGTATAAAAATCATTATTCCAACACTAGTCCTATTTAATTAAGACACGGATGTGTCCTGTGTGCGGATCCAGCACATGTACGTCATTGTAAGGCTTCATTCACACATCTGTAATAATGGGTCCGCATCCATTCCGCAAATTGCGGAACGGGTGTGGACCCATTAATTCTCTAAGGGGATGGAATGGATGCGGAGAGCACACTATGTGCTCTCCGCATCCGCATTTCCGGAGCGTGCCGCCGATCTTCTGGTCCACGACTCCTGAAAAAAATAGAACATGTTCTAGTCTTGTCCGCAATTCTATGGCGGTGCCGGCCGGGTGTATTGCGGATCCGCAAAGCACTACGGATGTGTGAATGGACCCTAACACTGTTGCTTACTAAAGGTCAGAAATGACATTATGTGTAGGGGTTCACATCACTGAATCCATGTTTCAGCTAGGCCATGGATACATTACACTGGACTGATATATTGGCTATTATACCATTCTACTGCATATAGGGGTCACCTGCCTAATATAATAAAGGTATGTAAGCATAATTTTAAATACAGGTATACAAGAAAATTGTATGAATTCCTATTATATAAACCAGTAAGTAAAGAAATAAAAACTGAAATACCCCTTTAAAAGTGAATGTGCACATGTCTTGTATACACAGAGGGTGCCCCGTAGAATCATTTCCTCTGGTGGGCCCAAATTCTGTCCAAAGCTGGAAACACACATGCCTAGGGCTGAAATTACATATATAAATTTGTCCAAAAAGCATATTTTCAAGGATGCATCTTCTTGGTGTCCATATCTCCAAGGTGTGATTATCAAATCAGCAAATTTGCATCCCATTTCCTTGAATGTCCACACCACACACTCTGCTTGAACGTTTTCTCTAGGTGGTACCTAGATGCTATAATGCATTTGTTTAGAGTTGATCCAACAGTGCTTACTGGGATATTCAAAAATGTTGATTTTAGCTTGTAGGCTTTTCCTATGCCATACTTATATATACCTTGTGGTCGGATCGGCTATCAGAAAGGTGAACCTAACCTATCTAACCCTATGTACAACGAGCAGTAGAATTATGCCATAACTGCTGTGGAAGGGCAGCCTAAAGTGGGCCACCCTAATGTGAAGTGACTGTAAGATGGTGTGGGTGGGTGGGTGAAATCAGCTGAATCGGCGTCAGCCTGGGCCCACAGGTGCCTATAAATAGCCTAGTAATCAGCCAGCCTGGGCCCACAGGTACGTATGAATAGCCTTGTAATTAGCCTCCCCTCCCACAAATGCAGCAATATCTTGCTTATACTTTACCTTTAAAGTTCTTGATTCCATTGATGTATCACCGATTTTTTTCTGTAATTTTCTTAAAAACTCAGTTTTTCTCCTGCAGTACGGCTAGTCCGCTCAGTAATGAGCATGCATTGTGTAGTACTTAGTATTCATGATCTGCAGCCTCCTGCTGCTGATTACTTAGCAGCATTCCTCCTATGCACAGTATAGATAGAAAGTTGCTAATCAGTGATGGGGAAAGTAGGGTTATTTCTGAACAGTCTATAAAAATAGGCAACTTTTTTCCAGTCCGTGAAAACAAAATATCAGTATATTGAGCTATAGACATGTATCACTTAGAATCTTTATCATTCATTATGGTTTTCCAATTTGTCCGTAAAAAAGGTTAGCTGACTGTGATTTTGGGATAAGTTATCCAGAAAAAAGAAACATTTTGGTTGGCAACCCTGGGGGAAAGCCACAGTTCATGAATAGGAGGACACCGCAGTGCATGCTCGTCACTGAGCTGTATAAAGCTGATATCTCTTTTCATTCTAGATTGTTTTTTTTTTTTTGCTTGTAAAGATGTAAACGTAGATTTGTGTTTAGAAGAGCAAAGACCGAGGTGTCAGCATGTCTGATTTCACTCTGAGAGGGACGGAGCGCCTTAAAATGTACAGTATACAGGCTGCTGCAAACAATTGGAGAAATTTTTTTAATAAAAATCTGTTGCAAATGCTTTATCCTATAATACTGCTAATGCAATAAAACATTTGCCCAAAGGTATCCTTAGCCTTTAAAGTCACCAGGAAATTCACTGTTAATCCAAACACAATGCACAATGTAGCACTAGTTCAGCTGAAGGTAATAATGACTTTCACTTACTGATCTGTTGCTTCATTGTGAAAAAAAATTACTTTTAATCCATATGCAAATGAGCAGTTTAAGTGCACTGAAGGTGGGACCAAGCCACTCTGTGGATCCTTGCTCCTTCTGCTTCCTCTGACAGCCAATCTCACACTATTCCTTTGAAGCAATAGACAAATGTAAGAAGGCTATTAAGGGTCCATTCACACGTCCGTAACGTGTTTTGCGGATCCATGGATCCGTGGATCTGCAAAACACGGACACGGCAATGTGTGTTCCGCATTTTGTGGACCGCACATCGCCGGCACTAATAGTATATGCTTAATCTTGTCCATAATTGTGGACAAGAATAGGACATGTTCTATTTTATTGGGTAATGTAATAATCATAATGAACAGACTGGGTGCTTTCTCACTTTTCCAGGTCTACTGCACCAGCTGTTCATGTAGGTTTGGCTCTTTCATTTTGACCCTATCCAGGTCTGTTTGTATTTTCAGAGGTCTTACCTTATGTTACATTTTCCTTATGTTCCACATTGATACTGTTATATGCTGGTTTTTATTGTATGTGCCTATGGTGGGGCAACTCAGTGGACCTGTATGTGCTGGTTACATAATATTGATTGCATACCGCACTTTGTTCTAATTGTATACAATTTTTTAATGTGTCTGTTTGTGTGTCTAATAAACTTTATATATTTTTGATATTAACTTATTGTCGGATGTGCATTTATGGGGTGGTTCTTATGACCCTCTCTTGGGTTAGGTTTTATTGTCTCACGCTTGTTTTCACCGCCCCCTGCACTCCGTATATTATTTGGTGTGCCCCCTAAACTTGTTACTCCATAATGAACAGACTGGTACATACCCATATCCACCACTGAACTCATGAGTGCCACTAATCCCAAATTACACACTTCATCTGGGAGTAGCATCATCCTACAGAGTCTAAATATATAAACATGAAGTTATATACTTATGTAAGCAAGATTTTTTCAGTTAATTTAAAAAAATGGTGACAAATTTGTGAATTTATGAGCATACCTTTTATAAGCTATGTAAGTAGCATTGGCAATGGAGCCAAATCTGTTGACTTTTTGGGTGGTCATTACTCTTTCAAATCTCATTTTTGAAGTCTAATTTTTTAAATTGGCTGTTATTAACTGATAATAGCTGGTGTAACTAACCTCCTCACTCCTCCTCACATCAGGCCCAGGAGCTGCTGAACTGGGTTTTGATGGCATCTGCTATCAGGACTCAGTGTTGTGGTTTCTAGACCTAAAAAGAGCACTGGAAGTGAGGATTGTATATGAGTATATGAGTCTGCTCTGGTCTAGGGTTGAATATTTTTATTGCCTGCTCTGCGTTTGAAACTAGGGGTCCAATCTGAGGTCTGAATTAATTTAGGGTGTCTGGCATGTGGTCTGAATTTATTTGTTTTAATATAGATGTTAGTGATAGCTAGAAAAGCACGGGACAGAATTCTGCAGTGATAAAGAAGGAAAGACCGGCACTCGCGATGATGATGAATGTTGCGTTTATTCAGTCACATATTAAGGACATATAGTGACGCGTTTCAGCACAACACGTGCTTTCTTCAGACTATACAATAAACTCCTATCACATCTCTTTTATACACAGAGAGAGGGAGGAGTAACAAAACAAAAGGGAAATGACATCATACTATGTAGCTCCACCCACCTCAGGGCTGACACAGGTGAAGTAATGAAAGATGCAATAAACCAAAAAAAAAATAAAAAAAAAAAATCAATGTGAATACATTGATGAAACAATGGAACAGTTGATAACAATTCAGGAATCAAGTCCGCTGAAAGAGACAAATGAAATATATATTATTATAATCTAAATTCTTATAATAAGGCCTCCTGCACACGACCGTTGTGTGCACCCGTGGCCGTTGTGCCGTTTTCCGTTTTTTTTCGCGGACCCATTGACTTTCAATGGGTCCGTGGAAAAATCTGAAAATGCACCGTTTTGCAGCCGCATCCGTGATCCGTGTTTCCTGGCCGTGAAAAAAATATGACCTGTCCTATTTTTTTCACGGCCAACGGTTCGCGGACCCATTCAAGTCAATGGGTCCGTGAAAAATCACGGATGCACACAAGATTGGCATCCGTGTCCGTGATCCGTGGCCGTAGGTTAGTTTTTATACAGACGGATCCGAAGATCCGTCTGCATAAAAGCTTTTTCAAAGCTGAGTTTTCACTTCGTGAAAACTCAGAACCGACAGTATATTCTAACACAGAAGCGTTCCCATGGTGATGGGGACGCTTCTAGTTAGAATACACTACAAACTGTGTACAAGACTGCCCCCTGCTGCCTGGCAGCACCCGATCTCTTACAGGGGGCCGTGATCAGCACAATTAACCCCTTCAGGTGCGGCACCTGAAGGGGTTAATTGTGCTGATCACGGCCCCCTGTAAGAGATCAGGGCTGCCAGGCAGCAGGGGGCAGACCCTCCCCCCCCTCCCCAGTTTGAATATCATTGGTGGCCAGTGCGGCCCCCCCCCCCTCCCTCTATTGTAATAATTCGTTGGTGGCACAGTGTGCGCCCCCCCCCTCCCTCCCGCTATTGTAATAATTCGTTGGTGGCACAGTGTGCGCCCCCCCTCCCTCTATAGCATTAACAACATTGGTGGCCAGTGTGCGGCCTCCCATCTCCCCCCCCCCCCCCCCCATCATTGGTGGCAGCGGAGTTCCGATCGGAGTCCCAGTTTAATCGCTGGGGCTCCGATCGGTAACCATGGCAACCGGGACGCTACTACAGTCCTGGTTGCCATGGTTACTTAGCAATAGTACAATAGTAGAAGGTTCATACTTACCTGCTCCAGGCTGCTGCTGCGATGTTCGTGTCCGGCCGGGAGCTCCACCTACTGGTAAGTGACAGGTCTGTGCGGCGCATTGCTAAATGAACTGTCACTTACTAGTAGGAGGAGCTCCCGGCCGGACACGAACCTCGCAGCTCCCAGGTAAGTATGAATCTTTACTATTGTACTATTGCTAGTAACCCGCTGCCACCAATGATCGGGGGGGGGGGGGGGGGGGGGAAGATGGGAGGCCGCACACTAGCCACCAATGTTGTTAATGCTATAGAGGGAGGGGGGGCCAATGGGGGGCGCACACTGTGCCACCAACGAATTATTACAATAGAGGGAGGAGGGGGGGGGGGGGGCCGCACTGGCCACCAATGATATTCAAACTGGGGAGGGGGGGGTCTGCCCCCTGCTGCCTGGCAGCCCTGATCTCTTACAGGGGGATATGATAGTACAATTAACCCCTTCAGGTGCGGCACCTAAGGAGTTAATTGTGCTGATCACGGCCCCCTGTAAGAGATCGGATGCTGCTAGGCAGCAGGGGGCAGTCATGTACACAGTTTGTAGTATATTCTAACTAGAAGCGTCCCCATCACCATGGGAACGCCTCTGTGTTAGAATATACTGTCGGAAATGAGGTTTCACGATCTCACTCATATCCGACAGTATATTCTAACATAGAGGCGTTCCCATGGTGATGGGGACGCTTCAAGTTAAAATATACCATCGGATTGGAGAAAACTCCGATCTGATGGTATAAAAGGGACTCCAGACTTTACATTGAAAGTCAATGGGGACGGATCCGTTTGAAATGGCACCATATTGTGTCAACGTCAAACGGATCCGTCCCCATTGACTTGCATTGTAATTCAGGACGGATCCGTTTGGCTCCGCACGGCCAGGCGGACACCAAAACGACTTTTTTTTCATGTCCGTGGATCCTCCAAAAATCAAGGAAGACCCACGGACGAAAAAACGGTCACGGATCACGGGAAAACGGAACCCCGTTTTGCGGACCGCAAAAAAATACGGTCGTGTGCATGAGGCCTAAGAATAATAATAATATAGTCAAGAACTAAGTGAAACTGGAAATATTGTACTCGCGATTGAGCCCCCTTGGATCCACAGTTTGTAACCGGTGGATCCAATAAGCCTCACGCTTTAAAAGCAAACTATTCCTGTCGCCGCCACGGCGAGGTAAAGATACACTCTCAATCACTTGAAACCGCAACTGCGATATCGCATGACGCTTCTCATGAAAATGATGTGGTAGGGGTAACAGCAAATTCTCAGTGCGGATAGTGGACTTATGCTTACTTAATCTATCTTTAATCCGCATTGAGGTTTCCCCTACATAGACCAAACCGCAGGGACATTTCAAAATATAAATGACATTTTTACTGTCGCATGTGAACATGCCTTTAATAGGAATTTGTTCTCCAGAATGAGGGTGGGTCAAAGTTGAACCTCTAATGACACTTGAACAGTTGTTACAATTTAAACACGGAAATGTGCCCTGACGCGGAGTAGTCAGTGTGGTTTGTCTGACTATAGGTTTGTTAGTACCTATGTCTGCTCTAATAATTTTGTCACGAATATTATCCGCTCTTTTGAAACACATCATTGGAGAATTTTGAAATATCTCCATATGAGGATATGATCTAGATATGATGTGCCAATGCTTATTGATTATGCCCCTTATTCTCTGTGTCCAAGGATGGTACTTCACTATTAATGGGATACGTGGTGGTTTAATAATCTTCTGTCCCTGCGGTTGATCTAACTTGTGCTTTTGAGATTGTAATAAGTGTAGGGGATAGCCTCTGTTGAGGAACTTTTTCGTCATCTCTTGCAACCTAATTTCACAGGTGTCAGGATCAGTCACGATCCTTTTAACCCTCTGGTACTGTGAAAAAGGAATCGCCTTCTTGATTGCTGGGGGATGGCTACTAGTGTAGGTAAGTAGACTATTTCGATCTGTATCCTTGATCTATAAATCAGTATACACTGTACCATCATCCTTGCGCTTTACCCATGTATCAAGAAAGGATATTTGTTGAAAATCAAAGTGTATGGTAAATTGAAGCTCACTCCAAATGGAGTTAAGATGACTGTTAAATTCCATGAGTTATATGTCATCGTTTGAAAGTGAATTTGTTTATTCCAATTCTTTATATTTAAAGCATTGCATATTTTGGCGTCGATTTATAGATGACGTGTTTTGCGTATGGCGAGGCGACGTTCGATCCCTCATGGAATTTAACAGTCATCTTAACTCCATTTGGAGTGAGCTTCAATTTACCATACACTTTGATTTTCAACAAATATCCTTTCTTGATACATGGGTAAAGCGCAAGGATGATGGTACAGTGTATACTGATTTATATATCAAGGATACAGATTGAAATAGTCTACTTACCTACACTAGTAGCCATCCCCCAGCAATCAAGAAGGCGATTCCTTTTTCACAGTACCAGAGGGTTAAAAGGATCGTGACTGATCCTGACACCTGTGAAATTAGGTTGCAAGAGATGACGAAAAAGTTCCTCAACAGAGGCTATCCCCTACACTTATTACAATCTCAAAAGCACAAGTTAGATCAACCGCAGGGACAGAAGATTATTAAACCACCACGTATCCCATTAATAGTGAAGTACCATCCTTGGACACAGAGAATAAGGGGCATAATCAATAAGCATTGGCACATCATATCTAGATCATATCCTCATATGGAGATATTTCAAAATTCTCCAATGATGTGTTTCAAAAGAGCGGATAATATTCGTGACAAAATTATTAGAGCAGACATAGGTACTAACAAACCTATAGTCAGACAAACCACACTGACTACTCCGCGTCAGGGCACATTTCCGTGTTTAAATTGTAACAACTGTTCAAGTGTCATTAGAGGTTCAACTTTGACCCACCCTCATTCTGGAGAACAAATTCCTATTAAAGGCATGTTCACATGCGACAGTAAAAATGTCATTTATATTTTGAAATGTCCCTGCGGTTTGGTCTATGTAGGGGAAACCTCAATGCGGATTAAAGATAGATTAAGTAAGCATAAGTCCACTATCCGCACTGAGAATTTGCTGTTACCCCTACCACATCATTTTCATGAGAAGCGTCATGCGATATCGCAGTTGCGGTTTCAAGTGATTGAGAGTGTATCTTTACCTCGCCGTGGCGGCGACAGGAATAGTTTGCTTTTAAAGCGTGAGGCTTATTGGATCCACCGGTTACAAACTGTGGATCCAAGGGGGCTCAATCGCGAGTACAATATTTCCAGTTTCACTTAGTTCTTGACTATATTATTATTATTCTTATTATAAGAATTTAGATTATAATAATATATATTTCATTTGTCTCTTTCAGCAGACTTGATTCCTGAATTGTTATCAACTGTTCCATTGTTTCATCAATGTATTCACATTGATTTTTTTATTTTATTTTATTTTTTGATTTTTTTTTTGTTTATTGCATCTTTCATTACTTCACCTGTGTCAGCCCTGAGGTGGGTGGAGCTACATAGTATGATGTCATTTCCCTTTTGTTTTGTTACTCCTCCCTCTCTCTGTGTATAAAAGAGATGTGATAGGAGTTTATTGTATAGTCTGAAGAAAGCACGTGTTGTGCTGAAACGCGTCACTATATGTCCTTAATATGTGACTGAATAAACGCAACATTCATCATCATCGCGAGTGCCGGTCTTTCCTTCTTTATTGCAAGTATTGGGACGTCTCCCCACTGACTCGTGCACCGCGTCTATTCCAGCAGTGCCGACCCTTTCCTATATAAGAATTCTGCAGTGGTCAGGAGAACTTGTCATGGCAGTCTGGGCCCAACGGAGATAAAAAGGAAAGAGAATGTCTAATTTCAGAGAAGACGTCACTTGTGATTACTGATTTATAGAGGATCTGTCACCTCTAGTGATATATCTCTTTGCAAATGGGATTCATAATACCAAGTTGTCAATTTAGTGATATTGTTGAATCAGAAGTAAACCTGCTAGCATAGGTGGTGTTAACTATAGATATGGCATAACAGGACAGTGGTGGTGAAGGAAAGAAGCAAGTCTGAGGAACAGCCTAGGACTATTTAATCTCCTACTGCCTAACGATAAGTCTACATTGAATTATAGGTTGCAGATAGGTTGCCATCGTGGATTTTCACGTTGCTTGTTCACTGCATTTTATAGTATCCGTAAGTGCAAAGTGGATGATGCTATCAAAGAAATCTACAGCATCAATTGACCGATGTGGATTTTAAATCTGCAGCCTGTCAATTTATGTGATTTCACCACAGATTTCACCCTTTGCAATGCATAGGGTACAATCTTTGACATCCACAGCAATATCCACAGTGGAATGTCTACTGCAGAATTTCTGCCCAGTGTGGCCATGCACTAAGAAAGTGGTGTAAAACTAAAATGTTATTCTTCTCGAGAAAGTTTTTAGTTATCCTTCAGCATAAATCATGTTACGGTTGTGTTTTTTTTCCATTTTTAATGTTCTATTTATACGTTAGAATTTTACTATTTTTTTTCTATTTTGTGTAATTTTAACTGATATCTGAAAGTTGACAGTATTCTAGTGCTATTTATTTAATATACTGCTTTGTATGCTACACAGCTCCATACTATATTATTTTATTTGAATGAATCACTTTGTCATACTTTGTTTTCTCTGACATTCAAATAGGTACAGGGAAATAATGCACATCTTCGTTTTCTGTTGTTTTCTCCTAAGATTTTAGTATGTTCAGTGCTATTTTCTGCTGTCAATTATTCAGTATTTCTCATTTAAAGAGTTCAATGACTTCATGCCATTTAATAACCACAACACTTTGTATTTCCAAATTGAATAGAACATTTAGGACATGTTACTTTTATTTCAGTTGTAGATCTCCATACATTTACATTTATGATAGGGTAAAGTCAGTGTACCGGAACGCCTTGGGACATCTGCAATACTGCTAGCAATTGTTTGCACCAGGGATAATTAATCTGGATACATACACTCAGATATTCTCACTTTGTAAGAATTTTTTTATGAAAGTGGTTACTAGATATGTGACCTTGATGCTTATGTAAGATTCAGGTGCCATGGCAATAAACAGACTGAGAAAGCTGGTGCTGCCCCAACTATATACTATAGCTCATGTCCACCATACTGTGCAGGACCTGGGTTCATTAGTTACCTTGTCAATCAGCCTCGTACATCAGGTGCTCTTTTCTGAGTGGAATGCCATTCAGTGTTGTTCCAGGACACTGGTGTTTTACTTCTCTCTGACTCCCTCTTGCCATTAGAACCTCTGAAATGTGGCCTATCCTGCAGGTGGCTCACTTGCCCTGGATGCATTCTTGCCATGACTCTGGGATGAGATAAAGTCTTCACCACTGCTCCGGTGACTATGTTGTCATGCTCTGGGTGTTCCACTGCATAAGCTCTGACAGACCCATTCAGCCATACACTGAACACGTGTGCTGAATAGTGATGAGCGGCAGGGGCAATATTCGAATTTGCTATATTTCACGAATATTCGGTAGAATATTCGTTATATATTCAAGAATTTGAGATTATTTTCTTGATCGCAAAAAATCGGCAATGTAATATTCGCGTAATGCGAAATACAGGCGTGGGTCGCTATAGCTAAATTTTTCATGAGACTGGAGAAAATGGTTGGTACGGCAGAACATTGCAATAGCTTTGTATGCAAATAGTGTGCTTCAATATATTCGCGATTGCAAAATCGGCACTAATGATGCAAATATTTTGGCGCAATACGTGCAACTTCACATTTTAACAGGTCTGACTACTTATTAGTGATTGGTGCACTAAGTATTGTTGTGAACTTGTGACATCACAGCACTATGTATGTATGTACAGTACAGACCAAAAGTTTGGACACACCTTCTCATTCAAAGAGTTTTCTTTATTTTCATGACTATGAAGGCATTAAAACTATGAATTAACACATGTGGAATTATATACATAACAAGCAAGTGTGGAACAACTGAAAATATGTCATATTCTAGGTTCTTCAAAGTAGCCACCTTTTGGCTTCGATTACTGCTTTGCACACTCTTGGCATTCTCTTGATGAGCTTCAAGAGGTAGTCCCCTGAAATGGTCTTCCAACAGTCTTGAAGGAGTTCCCAGAGATGCTTAGCACTTGTTGGCCCTTTTGCCTTCACTCTGCGGTCCAGCTCACCCCAAACCATCTCGATTGGGTTAAGGTCCGGTGACTGTGGAGGCCAGGTCATCTGGCGCAGCACCCCATCACTCTCCTTCATGGTCAAATAGCCCTTACTTTCAAAGTTTTTCCAATTTTTCGGCTGACTGACTGACCTTCATTTCTTAAAGTAATGATGGCCACTCGTTTTTCTTTACTTAGCTGCTTTTTTCTTGCCACAATACAAATTCTAACAGTCTATTCAGTAGGACTATCAGCTGTGTATCCACCTGACTTCTCCTTAACGCAACTGATGGTCCCAACCCCATTTATAAGGCAAGAAATCCTACTTATTAAACCGGACAGGGCACACCTGTGAAGTGAAAACCATTTCAGGGGACTACCTCTTGAAGCTCATCAAGAGAATGCCAAGAGTGTGCAAAGCGGTAATCAAAGCAAAAGGTGGCTACTTTGAAGAACCTAGAATATGACATATTTTCAGTTGTTTCACACTTGTTTGTTATGTATATAATTCCACATGTGTTAATTCATAGTTTTGATGCCTTCAGTGTGAATCTACAATTTTCATAGTCATGAAAATAAAGAAAACTCTTTGAATGAGAAGGTGTGTCCAAACTTTTGGTCTGTACTGTATGTAGCATGTATGTATGGACAGCAGAACCTATCAGCTACACTATATCACTATCTAACCTACACTGACTATCTTCCAGTAACTATCTGTATTATATATATAAGCTGACTGACTGACTAACTAACTAACTATCTAATGTAATGAAACAGGAAAGCAGAGAGCACAGCAATACCACTGCTGTCTTTCTCAGATCTGCAAAATACTGCATACAAGGGCTGCTGGGGAGGTTCTTATATAGTAAGGGGTAGGCAACTTTCCTATTGGTTGCTAGGGATGTTGCTAAGCTCAAAGACATTGCAGCCTTCTTATTGGCCCACAAGCAAGAAGGTAGGGTACTGATGAAAAAAATCTAGAATATTCGAAATTACGAATATACACTCAACTAAGGAATTATTAGGAACACCTGTTCTATTTCTCATTAATGCAATTATCTAGTCTACCAATCACATGGCAGTTGCTTCAATGCATTTAGGGGGGTGGTCCTGGTCAAGACAATCTCCTGAACTCCAAACTGAATGTCAGAATGGGAAAGAAAGGTGATTTAAGCAATTTTGAGCGTGACTTGGTTGTTGGTGCCAGATGGGCTGGTCTGAGTATTTCACAATCTGCTCAGTTACTGGGATTTTCACGCACAACCATTTCTAGGGTTTACAAAGAATGGTGTGAAAACGGAAAAACATCCAGTATGCGGCAGTCCTGTGGGCAAAAATGCCTTGTGGATGCTAGAGGTCAGAGGAGAATGGGCCGACTGATTCAAGCTGATAGAAGAGCAACGTTGACTGAAATAACCACTCGTTACAACCGAGGTATGCAGCAAAGCATTTGTGAAGCCACAACACGCACAACCTTGAGGCGGATGGGCTACAACAGCAGAAGACCCCACCGGGTACCACTCATCTCCACTACAAATAGGAAAAAGAGGCTACAATTTGCACGAGCTCACCAAAATTGGACTGTTGAATACTGGAAAAATGTTGCCTTGTCTGATGAGTCTCGATTTCTGTTGAGACATTCAAATGGTAGAGTCCAAATTTGGCGTAAACAGAATGAGAACATGTATCCATCCTCTGATGGCTACTTCCAGCAGGATAATGCACCATGTCACAAAGCTCGAATAATTTCAAATTGGTTTCTTGAACATGAAAATGATTCCACTGTACTAAAATGGCCCCCACAGTAGCCAGATCTCAACCCAATAGAGCATCTTTGGGATGTGGTGGAACGGGAGCTTCGTGCCCTGGATGTGCATCCCTCAAATCTCCATCAACTGCAAGATGCTATCCTATCAATATGGGCAAACATTTCTAAAAAATACTATCAGCACCTTGTTGAATCAATGCCACGTAGAATTTAGGCAGTTCTGAAGGCAAAAGGGGGTCCAACACCGTATTAGTATGGTGTTCCTAATAATTCTTTAGGTGAGTGTATATCACTATATTCTAAATATTTGCGAATTCTCGAAGTGACGATATTCGCGATTAATATTCGCTATTCGAATATTCACGCCCAACACTAGTGCTGAACAGCTGTGATCCATACACAACTTGCCATTTATAGTCCATGCCGCGACTTCTTTCCTGGACATTGCTGCTGTAGTTCCAGCGCCCTACTTTGTTTTTAGCCTGCAGCTTTACATGCATACTGACAATGATGCTATTTGATACTATACAGTATTGTATCAGTAAAAGTAAAAGTTGTAGGCATGTGTGGGAAAAATGCTGCAAAGTAAGAATACTTTCAAAAATAGAACTGACATGAAATTGTCTTCCACAACCTCACTTTTGTAGCAGAGTCTGGCTGTTTCTCACCCAGTTTTAGGTCTCCTACAAAGCTCCTTCTGTTTCAGTTAATGGTTGTGTTTCACACTTCATATGAAAATTAACATCATTGTCACTAATATTATATGATTGGTTGATCATACACCTGACTACAATCCTACAATTGATGCTGTTTTAAAGGAAATGTGTCATCAAAAAATGACCTATTGTTTAAATAATGTTTTCATGTTTAACATATTTTTAAATAATTTTTGGTGGTTATTTATAATTTTCTGTGTCACTTCTATAATTAAACAAAAACCATAAAATCATGCAGTTTTCCCACTGGCCACTGAGCCTAATAATAGGTGCCGCTTTTCGGTCTATACAGATCCCTTTACTGCAGTTACCTGCTTATCTATACACAGAGGTGATATACTTATAGCAGGGGAGTGCATAGAAGTCACTGGGCCATATAGCAAGAATCTAAATTGGGCCTCCATGCCCCAATCATAGCCCTTTCCACTACCCGTTCCTGGCCAGTATATACAGCAGTGTACTGATATATGAAATATGAGGTATAAATTACAGCTCGCACCTCACATAACAGTACACTGCTCGATATGCTATTGTCACGGCCTCTGTTGTGTACGCCGTGACATCGTTGCTGTGCATGCTGTTGCCTGTGGCAATGTGTTGTTGCAGCATGTAGGTGGCTCCTCCTTTCCCCTGGGTCTTTCCTTGTCTGGTGCCGGAGGGGTTACTTATCTGGCTGGTGTGGTATTAGGTGTGTCTTGGGTGTGGCCTCTTGGCTCTTTAAATGTTGTGTTGTGAGCTTGAGGTCAGTGGCCCTTAAGCCTTTGTGTAAGCTGGAGTGCTGCTCCTATCCTGGATTTACCATCTGTCCAGTGGAAGGGCCTCCTAGCTAGACATACTGTCACAGTGGGAAGTGGGGGAAAACTCCCCACTGTATAGCATAGGAAAACGGGGAAGCAGCTAGGCCTGGACACCAGGAAAAGGGAGCAGGTCACCTCCTAAAGCAGCCCTAATCCTGGCCAGGACATATAAAGAGCCAAGAGGCCACACTAAGACACACCTAAATCCACACCAGCCAGATAATTAACCCCTCTGGCACCAGACAGGGGAGCACCCAGGGGAAAGGAGGAGCCACCTACATGCTGCAAAAACACATTGTCGCATGCATGGCAACCGTGTCACGGCTCACACAACAGAGGCCGTGACAATAGCATATACAGCAGTGTACTGATATGTGATGTGCGAGCTGTAATTGGCTGTGTGGCCTGCCTCTATTGGAGGTACGCCACTGTATTAGGGCTCAGGCACACGACCGTATGTATTTTGCGGTCCGCAAAAAACGGATCAACAAAAAACACGGATGACGTCCGTGTGCATTCGGTAGTTTGCAGAACAGTACAGCTGGCCCCTAATAGAACAGTACTATCCTTGTCCGTAATGCGGACAATAATAGGACATGTTCTTTTTTTTTGCGGAACGGAAATACGGACATACGGAAACGGAATGCACATGGAGTAACTTCAGTTTTTTTGGCTTACCCATTTTAATTAATGGTTCCGCATACGGTCCGCAAAAAAAATGGAACGGACACAGAAAGAAAATACGTTTGTGTGCATGAGCCCTTACAGGCAGGATTAGAATGACAGATAAGACAGGATCCACCATTCACAAAAGGTGATTGTCAAAGCTTATCTATTCTTTCCTTGTACAATGACCTCTGCACAGGTCATAGAGCATGCCTAGAAAACTCTCCCATAGAAGCCAAAAGGGTCTCCTCCTGACCATTGTATCTATGGACCATGGAGCTGCGGTAAAGCAATATTCTTAATGCTTTCTAAATGCTGTTAAGAGTAACTCAGGGAAAATGGTCGCCCCCATAATCATGTTCAAGAAATAGAATAAAAACCCTACAATCAGAAAACCAAAACAAATTAGAAAAAAAAAATATATGTTACTATCTGGTTTTAAATGGCAGAAAAAGATTTTGGTGTCACATTTCCCTTAAAGGCAAAGGGTGGTCACATCAAATATTACCTTGATTTAGATTTCTTTTTTATTCATTAATTTTGCATTTTGTTAGCTGTTAGCAATTAAACTATTAACGCTTCTATTTTTGATTCTTACTTTGAGAATACATTTGCATATAGAAATATACTTTACTGATTAATGAGCGAAATACATCTGTGTGTCTATACATCGTTTAACTTCAGAATCCAACCTTGCAACGTGATAGAAATAACAGGGACACTTCAACAGGTAGCATCAATTCGAATAAGCAGCCCTTGAAGAGTCTCATATTTGTTGCTTGGAAAATGCTCTAGCACTGAAGCCTATGTACACCTTTAGGAGGAATTGTTTTTTTTTTTCAATTGGTGTTTATTAAAAATGTTGAGCCCTTTTCACTGTACAGCTTTGGGATTCTGTAGTAGCAGGATCTGTGTTTTTACTCTGTTTAGTTAGGCAGCTTAGCTGACTGTTCCTTATCTCTGACCTTATAAACACTTATTATAGCTCAATTCTCATCTTACTGAGAAGAATTTGACTTAAATAAGTGTTTTTGAGCTGCTAGTAATTTAGAGATTAGGGTTATAAGATAACAGCATAAAGTAAAAGTAAAGGTACGATTCAGACAGACAGTTAACTCTTTGTGAGAGAATGGCTGAATATTTTTAATAAAGACCTAAACTAGCAAAATGCACTCATAAAAAATTGCCCCTTTAAGACTAGATTAATCAATCCAGTCCTATGTGGTTCAGACACCCCTAACTCCCACTGATCAGCTGTTTTGGGCAGCCGACAGTGCCAGAAATGATACAGTGGACATAAGCAGAAGCACAGGGTTCCATCCGCTGTGTAGTGGCAGTGAGTATGGTCTGAGCTGCAGTACACTGGAACCAGAAACTATATAGTGTTAAGTTAAAGGGGTTGTCCGGGTTCAGAGCTGAACCCGGACATTCCCTTATTTTCACCCAGGCAGCCCCCTGAGGCTAGCATCAGAGCATCTCATGCTCCGATGCGCTCCCTTGCCCTGCGGTAGATGGCGCAGTGCATGGGCTCTTTTGTTTTCAATAACACACTGCCGGGCGGAAACTTCCGCCAGGCAGTGTCTTCGGTGACGTCACCCGCTTTGATGGGCGGGCTTTAGCGCTGCCCTAGCTGTTTTACTGGCTAGAGCAGCGCTAAATCCCGCCCATCAGTGCCGGTGACGCCACCGGGGTTCCTGTCAGCCCCATGGAGAGCCCCAGTACGTCACCGGGCCTCCAAAAAATGCCTTTGCCCTGCGCAATTTTAGCGCAGGGCAAAGGAGAGGGCGACTGTCAGGGCGACTGCCGGGGGGAAAATGGAGGGATGTCCGAGTTCAGCTCTTAACCCGGACAACCCCTTTAACTTTCTATGTCTGCTGCTGCCCTGCTCTCCCCTGTGGGTATGATACTCATGCTACTCATTATGCTGCTTCCTCCATGTTTCTCTCTTCCAGCCTCTGTCTCCTTAGGGTATGTGCACACTCACTTCTGGCCTCTTAAAGAACCAATGCACATTCTTGCAAATCCTTCCACAACTAATGGCTGAGAGTCCTTGGGTAGTTAAGGCACCTTTCCCAGTCAGAGGATGTCTGAGCGTTAAGTTCTCTGGTGACCAACAAAGTCTTGTTCTAATAGTCTTATTGCTATCGTGATTTACCTGGGTTTATCCTGCATTTGTTCCTGTCTATGCTCCAACTTTTACTTGCCCTGCCTATGTGTTACAGCACTGCCAGTTTATGTTCTGTGTGTTTATGTTAACCTTGTCCATCTACCTAGCTGTGTTCCTGCCTAGTGTCTGGTCTGCTTGCTTCTTCTGTATCTTCACTATGACCCTGTCTACCTATCTACCCTGTGTCTACGCTTCAAGTGCACTGTCTGGATCTCAGAAACCTGCATTAAGTCTTAGTGACAGTTCTGACTATACCTGCGGTTTTCTTGCATTTTCTGTATCCTTGGCTTCTGGTGCTTGTCCCTGACCTCTGCGGGTCAGCTGCCAACTACACCGGGACTATCCTTGTACAGGGGTTAAATAATAAATACCAGGGGAGCATGTGCACATGGCAATTTTTTTTCCATTAAAGTCAATGAAAATCTATGGATGGTATTTTGAGGGTAGATTTCATGGTGGAAAATGTCTGTTTTTCCACAGCCGATATTATTTGTGTGAACATAGCCTCAGAATGCTGGACTGGTGCACAAAGTACACATACACATATATCAGTTGTATGCTGGCGGCCAAAATTTTATAGGTCACAAGACAGAGAAGGCATCTGCCACCAAAAGGGGATAAGTTTTGGTCCATGTTTTCACTTAAAAAAATATGAACGTGCAGTGTATTAATTAACCACTTCCCCTTACCAGGCCAATTTTTCAGTTTGAGCGATGGTCTATCTAATAGCAAATAACTATTTAATTTCTAAGCCAACCTATATATATTTGATATTATTTTTCTGACAAACAAATTAGACCTTTCTTTTGCACAATTAAATGACAGATGTAATATTTTAAAAGAAAGTGAAGGAAAAACTGAAAATTATTTTTTTCTTACAAAAAATTTCAGGACAAAGCCCTTCTAAAATCATTATCGTATGTTTGTACTGTACAAAATGGATGCTACTTATGTAATTTATCTACTGGCTGGGCTCAATATGATACATGAAAGGAGCGCATTTAGAATTTTGGCAGTCTATTTTCCTATTTTCTATGGCACCGTACTGCCAGAACAGAGGTTGTACAGTGCCAAAACATTACAAATTCCTTCAAAGTGACTAACTTTTAAAAAAAAGTTGATCCCCTATCTTATTCATCTAATGGAAATTTGGACATTTTAAGCTTTTTATTTTTTAATTTCTTTATAAATAAAAAATATGCTTGCTTTTATGGGAAGAGGAGGTCCATATGGAGTAGGAGGTTGACGAGGTGGTGGATGTGTCAGTTTAGGTGGAAGTGGCGGTGGAGGAGGAGGAGGTATCAACACAATTTTTTTTTTTTTTTTTTTTTTTTATTTATTTTTTGTTTAAATTTGGGTAGACCCCAAAACATTGGGAAATATATAAAATAAAACAAAGAGAAAGTGCGCTGGAGTACAACAATGACTGGGTGAGGCCAGTATACATGTCTATTCTGCACAAGATACAGACAATTCCTGAGGGATCCAAGCCTGGTTCATTTTAATGGACGTGAGCTTGTCCACATTGGCTGTGGACAGGCAGCTGCACTTGTCTGTGATAACCCCCTACTGCCATGCTACACAAACGTTCAGACAATATACTGGCTGTAGGGCAGCTCAGCACCTCCAAGGCGTAATGGGCAAGCTCAGGCCATGTGCCCAATTTGGAGACTCAGAAGTTGAAGGGGGCAGACCCATCAGTCAGTACGTGTAGGCGTGTGCACACAAACTGCTCCACAAAGTTGCTGAAATGCTGCCTCCTGCCAAGATGTTTCATATCAGCTGGTGGTGCTGGTTGTTGTGGCATGCTGACAAAACTTTTCCACATTTCGGCCATGCTAACCCTGCCTTCTGAGGTGCTGGCGGTGCCCCAGCTGGGTTGGCGACCTCTTCCTCCTCCTCAGCCTTCGCCTTGTGCTTCCACTGAGCCCCCATTGTCAGGTAGGAATCCCATCAGCAGCGCGTCGACCAGCGTGCACTTGTAGTCCCGCATCTTCCGATCAGTAACAGACGTTTTTACTAAATTTAGTTCCCTGTCAGCAATGCAGAGCAGGGGTTTTTCACCGGCAAAAATGGGTTAATGTCAACCATCAATGTAACAGATGAATTTTAGAAATTTAGGTCCCTGTCACCTATGCAGAGCAGCGGTTTGTATAAGGCAAAAATGGTAAAATGTCACCCAAGAATGTAACAGACAATTTTTAGAAATTTCGGTCCCTGTCACCTATGCAGAGTAGGGGTTTGTATATGCCAAAAATTGCAAAATGTCACCCGAGAATGTAACAGATGGTTTTTAGAAATATAAGTCCCTGTCACCTATGCAGAGCAGAGGTTTATTCACGGCAAAACTGGTAAAATGTCACCCAAGAATGTAACAGACGCTTTTGCACCCTGCTCCCTCTTTTGCTGTTCTGGTGCCTCTGTGCGACCTCTGCCTCTTCCTCCAAACTGCACATGTCACTCGCATGACCTTGATTCCATGTGGGGTCTAGTACCTCCTCATCCTTCACATCATCTTCCACCCACTCTTTACCCCTGCCCTCCTTGTCGGTCTGCAGACTGCAGAAAGCAGCAGCAGTTGGCACCTATGTTTCGTCATCATCAGAGACGTGCTGCAGTGGTCTTCCCATGTCCTCATCCTGAAACATAAGTGGTTGGGCATCAGTGCACTCAATCTCTTCCACTTCTGGGGCAGGGCTGAAGGTTCTGTCGCCTACTCGCACCTGAGGAAGGTGTTTCACTTGGGCGTGTTGCTTGCACAGATCGTCCACGTCTACCTGCAACAGAAGCTCCACCAACACCAGCAGCACCACGACCATGGCCACGTCCCTTATTTGACGCTCTCCTCATTCTTTGCGTTCACCCACCAAACTAACAGATGGTTTATGTCAGGCGACAATGTGACCGCCCATAGTCAACAATTAGGTTCACTGACAGTAAGGCTGTGACGGTGTCATAAAGAGAAAAAATTTCTTAAGGTCACACAACAGTGTGACAGTTGAATTTAATACAAATACTTCACAGCAATGTAACAGCAGTATTTACTGGTTTTATTTGACTGCCAGAATTGCAGTGCATGCTGCAAATGTACTGTCTAGCACAAAAAGTGATATTTCTTCAACCAACAATGTAACATCAGTATGTAATGGTTTTATTGGACTGCCATAAATGCAGCGTAGGCCGCAAATGTTATTTCTAGCGCAAAAGATGAGAATTTGTCACCCAACAATGTAACAGATGCATTTGTGAAATTTATTTTCCTGTCCGCTATGTAGAGCAGGGGTATATCACAGCCACAAATTGGTGAATGTCACCCAACAATGTTACAGACGAATTAGTGAAATGTATTTCCCTGTCCACTGCTGTTGCACAAAATGGCTGCCGACGCCCACCAAACTAACAGATGGATTAAAACTTTTTTTTCAGTCTCACTAGGCTCAGGGCAGGGTACAAAACTGTTAAATTGCACCCTCAAAACAAAAAACGCTGTAGATCGCTGACTTCACACCAAGTGCAGATATCAGAGTCTTTCCTAATCTCTCCCTCACAGCAGCAGCATCCTCTCCCTACACTAGTAAGAGCAGAGTGACGTGCAGTGCTACGTGACTCCAGCTTATCAGCTTATATAGAGGCTGGGTAACATGCTGCACTTGGCCAATCACACCCATGTCATTAGTAGGCATGGCTGTGATGGTTTCTAAGGGCACACTAGTTAAACGTTTGTCGATTGGCTGCCCTGCAGCCTTTCAAAAAGCGCCATTAAATCGCTGAACACCGAACTCGAACCCGAACTTTTACAAAAATATTTGGGTTCGGGTCTGGGTACTAAAAACCCTAAAGTTTGGTACGAACCCGAACTTTACAGTTCGGGTTCGCTCAACCCTAATACTAAATATAGCTAAAACAAATGCCTACATTTTAAAAAAAGGAAAAAATGTGGATGCTTTTCTAAACACTTTTGTATATACCCACACACACACAGTCTGCTATATTATTAGTAAAACTAATAAATATATTTTTTATCTTATTTTTAATGAATGAAAAAGGGGAAACAATGTGTATGTGTATATGTATGAGTGTGTGTTTACATAGTCTTCTATATTATTACTAAAACTAATAATAATATTATTTTTCAATTCTATTTTTCTTACTTTTTATTTTTCTATTGCTTTTTATGAAAAATATTTTTTTTTACCCCTGTCTACCACAGTCAGGGAATAAAGGGGGTTAATTTAGAGACAGCAGAGTCACAGTTCACTTTACAGCCATCAAGAGTCATTCTCACATCAAGGACCTTAGGCTACTTTCAGACTTGCACTAGCAGGGTCCGGCAGATCTAAATGTAACCCACTGCTTTTATACTGTTATAATGTAACAACCTACCACTCCAACTTATAAAGTCATGTGGCCATAAGCAGATGGTTAAACAAGCTGTTTGTTACCACTAACTACCTTCTGTTTACCCATAGCCATATATGTTGCTGTCACTTTGACATTACTAAAGCTGTCTCTGTGTTAAAGAGCTGAAAAGGGGTTGGATACCATTCTAGGAAACTCCACAGTGGATACCCTCCTAGGAGACTCCCCAGTTTCTTCTTGTGTCACTCAGGGAATGCCCCATGACCATATTTCTCTCCTCTTTTAACAGTTTGTTGGATCCAACTGCTGCACCTGCTGCACCATGTGGTACTCTTTATATTTAGTTTCAGGATACAAGAGTTAAAGGTAAGTATAACTTTAATTATTAGGTAAAATGTATATAGTGGTCAACTGTTAGCCTCATGTGGCCCCCTTTATGTAATTCTCAAAAGGGGCATTTTCAGGAGATTGCAGGCCACAACAGCAATTATTTGCATATTGTGCCATGTACCTAACCAGCCAAACCCCATACCAGCAAGAGCCCCTGTTTGCCACCTTATTATATGACAGTTACTAGTTTTTTACTAATTTTCAGGCTCCTGTCCCTTATGGCAATAATCCTGCGGCAATGTTTGATCCATCCACCATGTTCGGCCCATCTGGTATTAACTGTAATACATGTTAAAAACTAAATACCATCTGGTTCGTAGTATATATTTGCAGTTTTCAATTTTACACTTGGAATATGGAAATGATTCTTTTTTTTAAAGGAATTCATATCTACAGTGTTAAAAAAGAATTTCTATTCTTTCCATTTGAAAAATCTGAGCCATTTACAATTTTAATGTGTACATTTTTATATTTATTCTCAGTCTGTTTTTGAACATTCTTCAGTGTTTGTATTGTTTTCAGAGCATATAGTACAGGGCCCATTTTTGGTTTAGCATTTTAGTTTTTTCCTTCCAACATTCCAATAGCCATAACTTTTTTAATGTTCCATTCATATAGCCATATAAGGGCTTATTTTTGGGGGATAAGTTGTTTAAGAGCACCATTCAATTTACCATGTTTGTTATTGGAAAATAGGGAAAAAAATTATTGTGGGGTTAAACTGAAAAAAAAACTCCACCAAGGTTTTTGGGGTTTTGACATCATGGCGTTCACTGTGTGCTTAAAAATGTCATAACGTCATATTACGAATACAGCGATACCAAACTTGAAAAAATCTAAATTTTCTTTCCATCACTATTTTCTGAAAGCCATAACATTTTTATATTTCAGTCTACAGAGCTGTATGAGCGTTTGCTTTTTGCGGGACAAAATGTATATTTTCTTGGTATGAATTTTGTGGTACATACGACTTCTTGAGCACTGTTATTAAATTTTTGGAGGGAGAAAAATTGACCAAAAAAACAATGAATCGTTTGTTTACATTTTTTTTTTTCATTATGGCGATCAGTGCACATGAAATTTTTATTAATATTTTAATAGTTCAGACATTTTGAAATGAGGCAATGTTTTTTGTTTATATATTATTATATGTAAAATTGGGAAAGGGGGTGATTTAAACTTTTAATTTATTTTCTTTACTTATACAGTAACAACTTTTAACCCTACCATCTTTTGATCCCTTGCGTTATTCACCCTAATAGAGATCTATTAGGGTGAATAGCATTTTGACAGGCTCCTTGCTGAGCTCTGCCTCGTGCACAGCGCAGCAGGGGAGTTACCATGTCAGCTATGGGAAACTTCAAAAGCATCCAGGCTGCCATGGTAACTGATCACGGTTTCACTGCGGGGGCTCTAGTCGGAAGGCTGAGGGAGAAGCATCCCACTGCTTTACAGATGCCACGATCGGTGTTGGTTGCAGCATCTGAGTGGTTAAATGATGAGGTTCGGTGGGATCCCCATTCCCGGTCATTGCGGCCGGGTGTGTCCTCTATTATACAGCCAGCACCCGCTATGTATGGAGCCAGCTCAATGCAGCAGCCCACTCCATACATTCTCTCAGCCACCCTGACATATCGGTATACCTGATTTATAGTGATTTGTGATTAATTTATTCATAACGAATCAAATTTCTTGTCGAAGTTCAGCAAATCGAAGGAAACCATTTTTTTTTAAACTTCGCTCATCACATGTAATATAATAATAATAATAATAATTAAATCTTATAATAATATAATGATAATAAAAAATAATGATTAATACTATAGACACTTTGTAACTATTCCACCGTGAACTTTAAAGTGCTGAATCTTTCTTTTAAACTTCATTCCTTACATTGAATTCTGTTCCATGCTTTACATACTTTACAAAGGATTACTCATGTCTGGAAAATAAGAAGTGTCACGATATTTGACATCAAAATTCAAAATTAGCCAAAATCCTTCTGTGCTTTGGACTTGCATCATCTTATAAGTTCTCTAAAAGATGGATACACAGTTATATGTTTTGTCAATATTTTGCTGTTGTATGTTTGCTGTATGTTTTTTTTTTTTTTTTTAGAGGTTTCAAATGTTCCAAATGAGTAAAGAAAATCCATTCACGCAATGCGGCACAAAACCATGTTATTTTGAAGTCTAAAAGCAAGGTGGTGTTTTATGGTATATTTTTTTCTTGTGAAGATGCAAAATGCATGTCAAAGAAGCAGCATCTAACACTACATGTGTAATGTAACATGAAAATAACTACATTATAGTTTCACAAAGATTTCTTACATGGACATTAGTTGCCCTCCTCTGGACCTTCTCCAGCTCTGCTATGTCTGCCTTGTTTACAGGAGCCCAGAACTGTACACAGTACTCCATGTGTGGTCTGACTATCGATTTGTAAAGTGGTAGGACTATGTTCTCATCACGGGCATCTATGCCCCTTCTGATGCAACCCATTATCTTTTTGGCCTTGGCAGCAGCTGCCTGACACTGGTTTTTGCAGCTTAGTTTGCTGTTTATTAAAATTCCTAGATCCTTTTCCATGTCAGTGTTACCGAGTGTTTTACCATTTAGTATGTACGGGTGACTTGCATTATTCCTTCCCATGTGCATAACTTTACATTTGTCAGTGTTAAACCTCATCTGCCACTTATCTGCTCAAGCCTCCAGTCTATCCAGATCCCTCTGTAGTAGTATACTGTCCTCTTCAGTGTAAATTAATTTACACAGTTTAGTGTCATCTGCGAAAATTGATACTTTACTATGCAAGCCTTCTACAAGATCATTAATAAATATATTGAAGAGAATAGGGCCCAATACTGACCCCTGAGGTACCCCACTAGTGACAGTGACCCAATCTGAGTGTGTACCATTAATAACCACCCTCTGTTTTCTATCATTGAGCCAGTTACTTACATGAATTCACACCAGAATCACAGAAATGTATAAAAAAAAAATCAGCTTTAAATGTTCACAGGAAAAAATGTTAACTTCAATTTTAACACAATGGATGATTTGCTCATTGTGAGTTTTGTGTAAGATAAAATCCAAGGTGCAGCTCATCTGTAAGAAGCCAATCAACTTTCTTGTATTTTCAAATATGATAGCACGTGATTATCTCAGCCAAGAACCTTTTTTGAGATTGCAGTTTTTATTTTTCCTTGTAGACATCTAAATTTCAACAGAAGGTCACATGATGTACTTATCGTGTTTTATTATATTTAGGGTTAACCCCAAATTAGAAAATTCAGATTTGCATAAAACTATCTTATAATAATACATGAAACATGTAAAAAAATAAAGACCAAAGTACTTTAAAACACAATGATAATGTGTCCCATTGCTTGCAGTCAGTCTGTTTGAATACAGAATAGTTTATTGACAGAAGACTGATCTGAACTTCGTGCATACACTTGGAAAATACAAACTGCTAACTCATATTTAGCTTTGGATATTTTTGTCAATGGATTTTCTAAAGTCTGATGTGCTTATTAGAATACATAACCTGAGGATTGGAAACTTTTTTCTTGCTGAGATGTCTTGCAAAGTTTGAGAATTACGCCTTCAACTGACGTTCAATCTATCAAGATTAAACAGGATTTGTCAGGATTTGTATAATTAATTATGGTTCATATTCCGCACTTTCTTCAAATGTTATGGTTTTTGTTAGTACAAATATAATACCTATTTAAGAGGTTACTGAGATAAAAAAATATTATAATATTGTTTTTTTAATATTATGCTGTGCATAAAATAAGTGATCTTTTCTAGCCTTTAAAGCTTTTCCTATTAACTGTTCCATTACATAATGAACCATGCTGTTTTGGCATTTGAAAATATTGCAGACCCTTCTAGCAGCAGCAGTGTTAATGTTTCTGACCCCTCTAAGGGAGGATTTTAGAAGTCCTGGAATATGTTTGTGCTGGAAGAGTGACTGATATACAGACGTTGGTTACATATGGCTCCAGTCCAGCAAGGAAAGCTTTGGTTTTGTCCTGTGATGTGGTTGCATTGGAGAACCATTCTTATAATCACAAATCTTGAGACACTCAAGCCCCAAAAATCCATCTGGACAAGCTGGAAATTAATATAAAAACATAGCTGGGCAAAAAAGTCCTGAAAGAGCTAAATCAGCAACCAGGATTTTAAGAGCAATTTCCTGCTCTTTGCAAAGTGTCTGACTAATGCTTAAACCCTCCTCTACATTTCATTGAGTTGTATGGGATCTGAAAACATTTAATAGTTAGAAACCCTTTAATTTATGTATTTTTATGGCTATATTATCTTGTGACAAGCAATACTATCGACACCTAAGAACTTAAAGAGAAAACATTTAAGGTGGTGTAAAGGAAATTATGCACACAGCTGCCATTATAAATTCAATTCCCAACACACTACTTAGTACGCTCAGCCTTAATTATCGTTCGCCACAAAGCAGTTTTGTTTAGCGTCACAAAAATGTGTAATGAATTTAAATGAAATACTGATAAATTAGTTACTTTATGACACCTTTAGGCTTATAGCATTGCAATGTTTAATTAGCTATTTTACAATTTAATTCTCTTTTCTTTCCTAAAAAAAGAGAAGACATTAGAGACCTTGAGAAATAATAAACGGAAATGATTGTTTTTCCATTTTATTTCTCTAAGAATTATATTTCAAACAAAATGTAATTAAACTGTATGTTAGTATATGAAATACAGAACTTTTAGACAAGCGGAAATGATAACTTTTATTTATTAAGTAATTAATTTTTTCCACATATGTATACCCATAGAGCAAGTTATTCAACATTTCTACCCCTTTAAGAACTATTACATACATAGAATTCTTTAAAAAAAAAAAAAATGATGGCTTGGCAAAATAGGTTTAATTATTTCATTTCAATTGTCTTAGGATCATCATCTCTTGACTAGAGTGAAGAGCAGTTACAAATAGCTCTGTTACTCACCTGTCCATCCACACTCTGTCTCGCTCCTTTCCTTGGCCTGGATTTGTTACTTGTCCTGTAACAGACCTGTGATGGCAGCTGTGATGTTATCCTGCTGGTTAGTTTAAACCAGGGGTGGGGAATCTTTTTTGCTGCCAAGGGCCATTTGGATATTTGTAACATGATTTGCGGACCATACAAAATTCTCAACTTAGGGGTAAGTTACATATAGAACAGGTGCCATTTTGCCCACACATAGCAGTCTAATTTTTAAATTCAGAATGTTACATATTTAGTTCTTTATTTAGCATTAACCCCTTTAAGCGACAGCCAGTTTGGACAAAATACTGGAGCACTATTTTTCTAATCTGACATGTGTTAGTTTATGTGGTAATAACTTTGGAACGCTTTTACTTATCTAAGCCATTCTGAGACTGTTTTCTCGGGACACATCATACTTTATATTAGTCGTGAATTTGAGTTTATACGTTTTATCTTTATACATAAAAAAAAACTACCGTATTTTTCGCTTTATAAGACGCACCTGATGATAAGACGCACCTAGATTTTTGAGGAGGAAAATAAGAAAAAAAAATTTGAACCAAAAGGTGTGCTTTTGGAGGGGTTTTGAACTAATGGTGGTCTGTGGATGACGCACTGTTATGGGGGGACCTGTGGGTGACGCACTGTTATGGGGGGACCTGTGGGTGACGCACTGTTATGGGGGACCTGTGGGTGACGCACTGTTATGGGGGGACCTGTGGGTGACGCACTGTTATGGGGGGACCTGTGGGTGACGCACTGTTATGGGGGACCTGTGGGTGACGCACTGTTATGGGGGGACCTGTGGGTGACGCACTGTTATGGGGGACCTTTGGGTGACGCACTACTACGGGGGATGTAGCATCATATATAGCATCTTATGTAATGGGGGTCACTATTCACACAGGGACAATATACTGTGACACATATGATACTGTGACCAGCATAAGATGATCTTATGCTGGTCACAGTATCATGTGTCACAGTATATTGTCCCTGTGTGAATAGTGACCCCCATTACACCACAGGGCACACAGTAGACTTTATATGTAAAATCTTTTAATGGCTCTGCTTTCTTCTATACCAGTACTCACTATAAAAGCAGCAGTCCGGCCAGCACGTGACGTCACTCACTCAGTCAGTCACGCTCCTGCCAGCTTCATTAATGAAGTGGGAGGAGCATGACCGAGTGAGTGACGTCACGCGCCGGCAGGACCCGCTGCTTTCATAGTGAGTACTGGTATAGAAGAAAGCAGAGTGTAATGAAGCCGTTTTCATATGTAAAGTCTATAATCTTCAAGCAGTGTCTCTGCTTTAAACTAGGGCAATCCTCTGTAGTGCAACTCACTATGAAAGCGGCAGGCAGAGCGGCAGCGTAACCTCGCGATTCTCACTCATTAATGCTCCTCCCACTTCCTTCCCATGAATGAGTGAGAATCGCGAGGTTACGCTGCCGCTCTGCCTGCCGCTTTCATAGTGAGTTGCACTACAGAGGATTGCCCTAGTTTAAAGCAGAGACACTGCTTGAAGATTATAGACTTTACATGTGATAATTACGTGAGCGGGGTCCGATGTATTACAGTACAGTGACTGCATCGGGCCCCGCCGCGAGTGTTGCCAGCCTCCGTCCCCTCCCTCCCACCCCTCTGATACATTGCGGCTTGCGATGTATCAGCGTCAGCAAAGTAAACATGGCAGTGTTCGCTTTATAAGACGGGAAAAAGTGCGTCTTATAAAGCGAAAAATACGGTAATTTGCAGAAGATTTAGAAAAATTAGCTATTTTCAAAATTCGAATTTCTCTGCTTTTAAGACAGATAGTGATACTTCATAAAATAGTTATTAGAAACTTTACATTTACCATATGTCTACTTTATGCTTGCATAATTTTGTAAATGTGAATTTTGTTAGGATCTTAGAGGGCTTAGAAGTTTAGAAGCAAATTTTAACATTTTTAAGAAAAATGCCAAAACCACTTTTTTAACCACCTCAGCCCCCAGTGCTTAAACACCCTGAAAGACCAGGCCACTTTTTACACTTCTGACCTACACTACTTTCACCGTTTATTGCTCGGTCATGCAACTTACCACCCAAATGAATTTTACCTCCTTTTCTTCTCACTAATAGAGCTTTCATTTGGTGGTATTTCATTGCTGCTGACATTTTTACTTTTTTTGTTATTAATTTAAATTTAACGATTTTTTTGCAAAAAAATGACATTTTTCACTTTCAGTTGTAAAATTTTGCAAAAAAAAACGAGATCCATATAGAAATTTTGCTCTAAATTTATAGTTCTACATGTCTTTGATAAAAAAAAATGTTTAGGTAAAAAAAAAATGGTTTGGGTAAAAGTTATAGCGTTTACAAACTATGGTACAAAAATGTGAATTTCCGCTTTTTGAAGCAGCTCTGACTTTCTGAGCGCCTGTCATGTTTCCTGAGGTTCTACAATGGCCAGACAGTACAAACACCCCACAAATGACCCCATTTCGGAAAGTACACACCCTAAGGTATTCGCTGATGGGCATAGTGAGTTCATAGAACTTTTTCTTTTTTGTCACAAGTTAGCGGAAAATGATGATTTTTTTTTTTTTTTCTTACAAAGTCTCATATTCCACTAACTTGTGACAAAAAATAAAAACTTCTATGAACTCACTATGCCCATCACGAAATACCTTGGGGTCTCTTCTTTCTAAAATGGGGTCACTTGTGGGGTAGTTATACTGCCCTGGCATTCTAGGGGCCCAAATGTGTGGTAAGGAGTTTGAAATCAAATTCTGTAAAAAATGACCTGTGAAATCCGAAAGGTGCTCTTTGGAATATGGGCCCCTTTGCCCACCTAGGCTGCAAAAAAGTGTCACACATCTGGTATCTCCGTACTCAGGAGAAGGTGAAGAATGTGTTTTGGGGTGTCTTTTTACATATACCCATGCTGGGTGAGATAAATATCTTGGTCAAATGCCAACTTTGTATAAAAAAATGGGAAAAGTTGTCTTTTGCCAAGATATTTCTCTCACCCAGCATGGGTATATGTAAAATGACACCCCAAAACACATTCCCCACCTTCTCCTGAGTACGGAGATACCAGATGTGTGACACTTTTTTGCAGCCTAGGTGGGCAAAGGGGCCCATATTCCAAAGAGCACCTTTCGGATTTCACAGGTCATTTTTTACAGAATTTGATTTCAAACTCCTTACCACACATTTGGGCCCCTAGAATGCCAGGGCAGTATAACTACCCCACAAGTGACCCCATTTTGGAAAGAAGACACCCCAAGGTATTCCGTGAGGGGCATGGCAAGTTCCTAGAATTGTTTATTTTTTGTCACAAGTTAGTGGAATATGAGACTTTGTATGAAAAAAAAAAAAAAAAAAAAATCATAATTTTCCACTAACTTGTGACAAAAAATAAAAAATTCTAGGAACTCGCCATGCCCCTCACGGAATACCTTGGGGTGTCTTCTTTCCAAAATGGGGTCACTTGTGGGGTAGTTATACTGCCCTGGCATTTTCCAGGGGCCCTAATGTGTGGTAAGTAGGTAAATGACCTGTGAAATCCTAAAGGTGCTCTTTGGAATATGGGCCCCTTTGCCCACCTAGGCTGCAAAAAAGTGTCACACATGTGGTATCGCCGTATTCAGGAGAAGTTGGGGAATGTGTTTTGGGGTGTCATTTTACATATACCCTTGCTGGGTGAGAAATATCTTGGCAAAAGACAACTTTTCCCATTTTTTTATACAAAGTTGGCATTTGACCAAGATATTTCTCTCACCCAGCATGGGTATATGTAAAATGACACCCCAAAACACATTCCCCACCTTCTCCTGAGTACGGAGATACCAGATGTGTGACACTTTTTTGCAGCCTAGGTGGGCAAAGGGGCCCACATTCCAAAGAGCACCTTTCGGATTTCACAGGTCATTAACCTACTTACCACACATTAGGGCCCCTGGAAAATGCCAGGGCAGTATAACTACCCCACAAGTGACCCCATTTTGGAAAGAAGACACCCCAAGGTATTCCGTGAGGGGCATGGCGAGTTCCTAGAATTTTTTATTTTTTGTCACAAGTTAGTGGAAAATGATGATTTTTTTTTTTTTCATACAAAGTCTCATATTCCACTAACTTGTGACAAAAAATAAAAACTTCCATGAACTCACTATGCCCATCAGCGAATACCTTGGGGTCTCTTCTTTCCAAAATGGGGTCACTTGTGGGGTAGTTATACTGCCCTGGCATTCTAGGGGCCCAAATGTGTGGTAAGTAGGTAAATGACCTGTGAAATCCTAAAGGTGCTCTTTGGAATATGGGCCCCTTTGCCCACCTAGGCTGCAAAAAAGTGTCACACATGTGGTATCGCCGTATTCAGGAGAAGTTGGGGAATGTGTTTTGGGGTGTCATTTTACATATACCCTTGCTGGGTGAGAGAAATATCTTGGCAAAAGACAACTTTTCCCATTTTTTTATACAAAGTTGGCATTTGACCAAGATATTTCTCTCACCCAGCATGGGTATATGTAAAATGACACCCCAAAACACATTCCCCAACTTCTCCTGAGTACGGCGATACCAGATGTGTGACACTTTTTTGCAGCCTAGATGCGCAAAGGGGCCCAAATTCCTTTTAGGAGGGCATTTTTAGACATTTGGATACCAGACTTCTTCTCACGCTTTGGGGCCCCTAGAATGCCAGGGCAGTATAAATACCCCACATGTGACCCCATTTTGGAAATAAGACACCCCAAGGTATTCAATGAGGGGCATGGCGAGTTCATAGAAATTTTTTTTTTTTTGGCACAAGTTAGCGGAAATTGATATTTTTAATTTTTTTCTCACAAAGTCTCCCGTTCCGCTAACTTGGGACAAAAATTTCAATCTTTCATGGACTCAATATGCCCCTCACGGAATACCTGGGGGTGTCTTCTTTCCGAAATGGGGTCACATGTGGGGTATTTATACTGCCCTGGCATTCTAGGGGCCCTAAAGCGTGAGAAGAAGTCTGGAATATAAATGTCTAAAAAATTTTACACATTTGGATTCCGTGAGGGGTATGGTAAGTTCATGTGAGATTTTATTTTTTGACACAAGTTAGTGGAATATGAGACTTTGTAAGAAAAAAAAAAAAAAATTCCGCTAACTTGGGCCAAAAAAATGTCTGAATGGAGCCTTACAGAGGGGTGATCAATGACAGGGGGGTGATCAATGACAGGGGTGGTGATCAATGACAGGGGTGGTGATCAATGACAGGGGGGGGTGATCAATGACAGGGGGGTGATCAGGGAGTCTATATGGGGTGATCACCACAGTCATTGATCATGCCCTGTAAGGCTTCATTCAGACGTCCGGATGCGTTTTGCGGATCGGATCCATCTATCAGTGCATCCGTAAAAATCATGCGGACATCTGAATGGAGCTTTACAGGGGGGTGATCAGGGAGTCTATATGGGGTGATCACCACAGTCATTGATCATGCCCCTGTAAGGCTTCATTCAGACGTCCGGATGCGTTTTGCGGATCGGATCCATCTATCAGTGCATCCGTAAAAATCATGCGGACATCTGAATGGAGCTTTACAGGGGGGTAATCAATGACAGGGGGGTGATCACCACAGTCATTGATCATGCCCCTGTAAGGCTTCATTCAGACGTCCGGATGCGTTTTGCGGATCGGATCCATCTATCAGTGCATCCGAAAAATCATGCGGACATCTGAATGGAGCTTTACAGGGGGGTGATCAGGGAGTCTATATGGGGTGATCACCACAGTCATTGATCATGCCCCTGTAAGGCTTCATTCAGACGTCCGGATGCGTTTTGCGATCGGATCCATCTATCAGTGCATCCGTAAAAATCATGCGGACATCTGAATGGAGCTTTACAGGGGGGTAATCAATGACAGGGGGGTAATCAATGACAGGGGGGTGATCAGGGAGTCTATATGGGGTGATCACCACAGTCATTGATCACGCCCCTGTAAGGCTTCATTCAGACGTCCGGATGCGTTTTGCGGATCCGATCCATCTATCAGTGGATCCGTAAAAATCATGCGGACGTCTGAATGGAGCTTTACAGGGGGTTGATCAATGACAGGGGGGTAATCAATGACAGGGGGGTGATCAGGGAGTCTATATGGGGTGATCAGGGGCTAATAAGGGGTTAATAAGTGGACGGGGGGGTGTAGTGTAGTGTAGTGGTGCTTGGTGCTACTTTACTGAGCTACCTGTGTCCTCTGGTGGTCGATCCAAAACAAAGGGGACCACCAGAGGACCAGGTAGCAGGTATATTAGACGCTGTTATCAAAACAGCGTCTAATATACCTGTTAGGGGTTAAAAAAAACACATCTCCAGCCTGCCAGCGAACGATCGCCGCTGGCAGGCTGGAGATCAACTCTCTTACCTTCCGTTCCTGTGAGCGCGCGCGCCTGTGTGCGCGCGTTCACAGGAAATCTCGGCCATCGCGAGATGACGCATATATGCGTGACTCTGCGCAGGGCTGCCACCTCCGGAACGCAATCCTGCGTTAGGCGGTCCGGAGGTGGTTAAGGAGCAGATCAGTTATGAAGTCACTTTGTGGGGCTTACATAGTAGAAACACCCCTAAAGTTATTCAAAACTGATTTTACTAACTTTGTTAATTCTTTAGGTATTCCACAAGAATTAAAGCAAATTTTTTTGTGTGCATTTTTTTGTATTGCAGATTTTCCATTTTAATAAATTTTTCCTGTGACACAGCAAGGGTTAACAGCCAAACAATCCTCAATATGTATTACCCTGATTGTGCAGTTTACAGAAACAACCCATATATGGTCAGAACTAGTGTTGATCGAGCACCATAGTGCTCGGGTGCTCGGGGGCTCGGGCCGAACACATCGGGATGCTCGGGTGATCTACCGAGCACCCGAGCACAATGGAAGTCAATGGCAGAACCCGAGCATTAAACCAGGCACCCCTGCTCTGAAGAGGGGAGGGTGCCTGGTTCATAGGAAAAGGTCAGAAATTGATGGAAACACCACCAAAATGGTTCGGAAACAGCATGGGGAGGATGTCTGGATGCATCTTGGACTCCCAGGTCGCTGCCGGGAACGATGTTGTCCGAGTAGTACGCCACTTTTACAGACTGACAATAGGAAAACCGAAGATCAAATTTTAGAGGAAAAAATGCTAGGAAACATTCTTTCCTGTATATTTACTTAAACAAAACAATAGCTGACCTTAGGGAGACCAGCTAGTAGCTGGTCTCCCTAAGGTCAGCTATTGTTTTGTTTGAGTAGTATCCAAGGCATTGCTCCCGGTTATCCAGAATCCTACTCCACACTGATGAGGGGCAACACCCCTAAACAGCTGTCTGTGGATAGATAACTGGCTTAGGTCTTCCCCGTCACATCCTTAAAGCTTGTAAAGGAGTGGGATCTTGACATAGGGGCCACTTAATATGGTGGATTTGGTGATCTCTGTAATGGGGACACCGCTTTGCTTGGTTTTCCTTCCTTTGAGGGATATCTGGCTTTCACTGTGTTGAAGACCCATAACTGGGGCTCCACGGTTATTTTGCATATTACTGTTTCCCAGGGAGCTTTGCACTTTGGATTGCTGTGTCGAGACTCTTAAATGAGGCTCCACAGTGTTTTCTGTAGCTGGTCTCCCTAAGGTCAGCTATTGTTTTGTTTGAGTAGTCTCCAAGGCATTGCTCCCGGCTAGCCAGAATCCTACTCCACACTGATGAGGGGCAACACCCAGAAACAGCTGTCTGTGGATGGATAACTGGCTTAGGTCTGCCCCGTCACATCCTTAAAGCTTGTAAAAGAGTAAGATCTTGACATAGGGGCCACTTAATATGGTGGATTTGGTGATCTCTGTAATGGGGACACCCCTTTGCTTGGTTTTCCTTCCTTTGAGGGATATCTGGCTTTCACTGTGTTGAAGACCCATACCTGGGGCTCCACGGTTATTTTGCGTATTACTGTTTCCCAGGGAGCTTTTCACTTTGGATTGCTGTGTTGAGACTCTTAAATGAGGCTCCACAGTGTTTTCTGTAGCTGGTCTCCCTAAGGTCAGCTATTGTTTTGTTTGAGTAGTCTCCAAGGCATTGCTCCCGGTTAGCCAGAATCCTACTCCCCACTGATGAGGGGCAACACCCCGAAAGAGCTGTCTGTGTATGGATAACTGGCTTAGGTCTTCCCCGTCACATCCTTAAAGCTTGTAAAAGAGTAGGATCTTGACATAGGGCCCACTTAATATGGTGGATTTGGTGATCTCTGTACTGGGGGCTTGGTTTTCCTTCCTTTGAGGGATATCTGGCTTTCACTGTGTTGAAGACCAATAACTGGGGCTCCACGGTTATTTAGCATATTACTGTATATTTTCTTGTATATAAAGTGCAAGTGCTGCCAAAAATTACAAGGAAGAGGCACTCCGATACAACCTGTATATCACATAAAGAAGGGCCTCATTCACATTGTGGTACAATTGTTCAGGTAGTGGGACTCCTACACTCATAAAGCCTATGCACTAAGTGAAAGGGGTGCCAAAAATGACAAGGAACCGGCACTACAATACACCCTTTGCTAAACATAAAAGAGGGCATCATACACAGCCTTGAAAAATTATGATTGATGGCCTTATGGTGACCCTCAAAAACATTTGGAGCAAGGGCCTGCTGATCTGACCATCTAAAACATTATGGACGAGGGCCTGCTGCTGCTTTGGTGACTCTAGATAACCTGCGCCCAATCGCACGTCCCAGTGACAGCGACGATCCATTCGGATGTCTGCCCTATCAAATTTCGATGTTATTTTCAGAGCGAACCACGGTGACCATGGGTAATGGGGAATCAGGGTTTGATTCCGTAGAGGGAGCCTAAGAAACAGCTACGGCTACCACTTCCAAGCAAGGCAGCATACGCGCAAATTACCTATTAGGTATAATTAGGTGAGGGCGTGCAGGTGAGCTGACCCTGTAAAAGATTGTAGGCGACAGCCTGCTGGTGAGCTGACCCCCTAAAAGATTGTAGGTGAGGACCTGCAGGTGAGCTGACCCTCTAAAACATTACACGCGAGGGCCTGCAGGTAAGCTGACCCCCTAAAAGATTGTAGGTGAGGGCCTGCAGGTGAGCTGACCCTCCTAAACATTATATGTGAGGGCCTGCAGGTGATCTGACCCTCTAAAAAATTATATGCGAGGGCCTGCGGCTGAGCTCACCCTCTAAAACATTATGGTTGAGGGCCTGCTGCTGAGTTTACCATTAAAAAAATTATGGTTGAGTGCCCTGCTGCTTAGCTAACCATTGAAACAATTATGTGCGAGGGCCTGCTGGTGAGCTGACCCCGTAAAACATTATGGTTGAGGGCTTGCTGGTGAGCTGACCCTCAAAAACATTATATGCGAGGGCCTGCTGGTGAGCTGACCCTCTAAAAGATTGTAGGTGAGGGCCTGCTGGTGAGCTGACCCTGTAAAACATTATGGTTGAGGGCCTGCTGGTGAGCTGACCCGCAAAAACATTATATGCGAGGGCCTGCAGGTGAGCTGACCCTCTAAAAGATTGTAGGTGAGGGATTGCTGGTGAGCTGACCCTCTAAAACAGTGGTCCCCAACCGCCGGGCCGTGGTCCAGGACCGGGCCCTGGAAGATTGTTTGCCGGGCCGCGGCAATACAGAGGAGTGGAGACGCCAGGCGCATGCGAGCCCAACGCACACATCAGCGGGTGGCTGTACAGCGGGAAGATAGGAGAGCGTTCCTTCCAACTGTGATGCCGGCCAGCCACTGCCACCAATGAGGAGAGAGTGGGCGGAGGAGGTGAGGGACTGTGGCCACTGTGCTACCAATGATAATTAACCAGAGGACCTTTTATGGGTCCGGACTTTATTAAATAAGTAGCAGGACATGTAGAGTGGTGCCTAGGGATCTCACTGCACTTACTATTATTCCTGGGCACCGCTCCATTCGCCTGCTGTGGCCCCCGTTACCATCTCCCATGCTGTATGCTAATTACTACTATTGGAACACCAGGGAGGAGACATCAGATTCTCTTCCTGGTCGTTCCTTCTCCCTGGCTGTAGCGCTGTCCAATCACTGCGCAGAGCGTCACAGCCAGGAAGAAAAAAAAAACTCACCTTCTCCCTGTGACGCTCTGCGCTGCGATTGGACATCGCTACAGCCAGGGAGAAGAAACGCCCAGGGAGAGAAGCTGATGTGTCCTCCCTGGTGTTCTGATAGTAGAAATTAGCATACAGCGCGGGAGACGGTAATGGCGGCCACAGCGGGCGAACAGAGCGGCGCCCAGATATAATAGTAAGTGCAGGGAGATCCCTGGGTGCCACTCTACATGTCCTGCTACTTAATTAATAAAGTATGGACCCATGAAAGGTCCTCTTACAGATACAGGAGGCGGGTGCGGCACCCCCCAGTATTAAAAACATTGGTGACGCAGTGCACCCCCCAGTATTAAAATCATTGGTGGCAGTGGCCACAGGGTGCCCTCTCCCCTCCTTCTCATTGGTGGCAGTGGCAGCTTCTGATCGGAGCCCCAGCAGTGTAATCTGGCGCTCCGATCGGTTAAAATGGCAGCCAGGACGCTACTGAAGCCCTGGCTGCCATGGTAATCTCAATGCTGCTGTGTGTACTATGCACAAGGCAGCAGGGACAGTGTAAAGTCCTATTCACCATAATAGAGCTCTATCAGGGTGAATAGGACAAGGGATGAAAAGATCCCAGGTTCTAGCCCCTAAAGGGGGAAATAGTTATTAAATAAAAAGGAAAAATAAATAAATAAATAAATAACTGTCCTATATATTTTTTTTTGGAGTATTGGATTGTGGTGATTAATATCACCTTGGTGGCCCTATTTCAACTTTTCACTGTGTATTCAATTACCCCTTAATTCCACATTTCTGTTTACTGTACTGCCTACTTTTACCTGTGCTTAAAATAGGGTTGCTAGGCATGGTCCGTCTATCTGTTGATAGACGGAGCACGCAGCGTGCAGGCTCACATTACTGACAGCCAGGGACTGTAAGTAAATGATTAAAGCCAGGTCCTCCCCAGCAGCTGATAACAGTGCCTGGGCTGTGTGCACTTCTCCCTGTCCCTGCGCTTGGCAGACGCTCCCTCACTCAGCAGAGCTAGAGAATGCAGAGTTGGAGCAGCGCAGACCAGGGAAGGGAGATCTGCCATCTGCTCAGTGTATAAATGAAAGCAACATGTGGTAAGAGGACCCCTTTAGGCTGCAGGAGATTAACCCTTTAGGGGGGAGGGCTCTGGTTACTGACACTTTTGGGGGGCTATTGTTACTGTTACTGTTTTTTTCTGTTACGGCGCTCACCACATAGGATTTCTTTTTGCTATTTTAATACTTTGGACTTTTCAGCTGTGGCGATATGCAATATGTTTATTTTGAAATTAGGGTCTAAATGTGATAGTTATCCTTTAAGTGCAAATCACCCCCTTTCCCAATTTTACATGTAAAATATATAAACAAACATCTGAAAAGTCCAAAGTATTAAAATAGCAAAAAGAATTCCTATGTGGTGAGCGCCGTAACAGAAAAAAACATAAGCCCCGCCCACCCCCTAAGCCCCCCCCCATAACCCTCGCCCCCTTCCCCCCACCCAGTCCCTGGGAAAATTGTCTTGCATGAAACTGGTCCTTGGTGCAAAAAAGGTTGGGGACCACTGCTCTAAAACATTAAATGCGAGGGCCTGCAGGTAAGCTAACCCTCTAAAAAATTACATGCGTAGGCCTTTAGTAGAGCTGACCCTGTAAAAGATTGTAGGTGAAGGCCTGCAGGTGAGCTGACTCTGTAAAAAATTATATGCGAGGGCCTGCTGGTGATCTGACCCTTTAATACATTATATGCGAGGGCCTGCAGGTGAGCTGACCCTCTAAAAGAATGAAGGTGAGGGCCTGCTGGTTAGCTGACCCTCTAAAAAATTATATGTGAGGGCCTTCAGGTGAGCTGACCCTGTAAAACATTGTAGGTGAGGGCCTGCTGGTGAGCTGACCCTCTAAAAAATTATATGCGAGGGCCTTCAGGTGAGCTGACCCTGTAAAAGGTTGTAGGTGAAGGCCTGCTGGTGAGCTGACCCTCAAAAAAATTATATGCTAGGGCCCTCAGGTGAGCTGACCCTGTAAAACATTGTAGGTGAGGGCCTGCTGGTGAGCTGACCCTCAAAAAAATTATATGCAAAGGCCTATGAAATGCTGTCATTTAGGCTGGTGGACACAGACAGCTTCAAACAGCTTATGTCGCTTGCTGTCCCACAGTATGTTGTTCCCAGCCGGCACTACTTCTCCAAGAGAGCCGTGCCTTCCCTGCACAACCAAGTATCCGATAAAATCAAGTGTGCACTGTGCAACGCCATCTGTGGCAAGGTCCACCTAACCACAGATACGGGGACCAGTAAGCACGGCCAGGGACGCTATATCTCCCTAACTGCACACTGGGTAAATGTAGTGGCGGCTGGGCCCCAGGCGGAGAGCTGTTTGGCGCACGTCCTTCCGCCGCCAAGGATCGCAGGGCAACATTCTTTGCCTCCTGTCTCCTCCTCCTCCTACTCAGCTTCCTCCTCCTCTTCTTCCACCTGCTCATCCAGTCAGCCACACACCTTCCCCACCAACTTCAGCACAGCCCGGGGTAAACGTCAGCAGGCCGTTCTGAAACTCATATGTTTGGGGGACAGGCCCCACACCGCACAGGAGTTGTGGCGGGGTATAGAACAACAGACCGACGAGTGGTTGCTGCCGGTGAGCCTCAAGCCTGGCCTGGTGGTGTGCGATAATGGGCGAAATCTCGTTGCAGCTCTGGGACTAGCCGGTTTGACGCACATCCCTTGCCTGGCGCATGTGCTGAATTTGGTGGTGCAGAAGTTCATTCACAACTACCCCGACATGTCAGAGCTGCTGCATAAAGTGCGAACCGTCTGTTCGCGCTTCCGGCGTTCACACCCTGCCGCTGCTCGCCTGTCTGCGCTACAGCGTAACTTCGGCCTTCCCGCTCACCGCCTCATATGCGACATGCCCACCAGGTACAACTCCACCTTGCACATGCTGGACAGACTGTGCGAGCAGCAGCAGGCCATAGTGGAGTTTCAGCTGCAGCACGCACGGGTCAGTCGCACTGCGGATCAGCCCCACTTCACCACCAATGACTGGGCCTCCATGCGAGACCTGTGTGCCCTGTTGCGCTGTTTCGAGTATTCCACCAACATGGCCAGTGGCGATGACGCCGTTATCAGCGTTACAATACCACTTCTATGTCTCCTTGAGAAAACACTTAGGGCGATGATGGAAGAGGAGGTGGCCCAGGAGGAAGAGGAGGAAGAGGGGTCATTTTTAGCACTTTCAGGCCAGTCTCTTCAAAGTGACTCAGAGGGAGGTTTTTTGCAACAGCACAGGCCAGGTACAAATGTGGCCAGACAGGGCCCACTACTGGAGGACGAGGATGTGGAGGTGGAGGAGGATGAGGATGAAGCAGGTTCACAGCGGGCTGGCACCCAACGCAGCTCGGGCCCATCACTGGTGCGTGGCTGGGGGGAAACACAGGACGATGACTATACGCCTCCCACAGAGGACAGCTTGTCCTTACCTCTGGGCAGCCTGGCACACATGAGCGACTACATGCTTCAGTGCCTGCGCAACGACAGCAGAGTTGCCCACATTTTAACGTGTGCGGACTACTGGGTGGCCACCCTGCTGGATCCCCGGGACAAAGACAATGTGCCCACCTTACTTCCTACACTGGAGCGTGATAGGAAGATGCGCGAGTACAAGCGCACGTTGGTAGACGCGCTACTGAGAGGATTCCCAAATGTCACAGGGGAACCAGTGGAAGCCCAAGGCGAAGGCAGAGGAGGAGCAAAAGGTCGCCAACGCAGTTGTGTGACGGCCAGCTCCTCTGAGGGCAGGGTTAGCGTGGCAGAGATGTGGAAAAGTTTTGTCACCACGCCACAGCTAACTGCACCACCACCTGATACGGAACGTGTTAGCAGGAGGCAACATTTCAATAACATGGTGGAACAGTACCTGTGCACACCCCTCCAGGTACTGACTGATGGTTCGGCCCCATTCAACTTCTGGGTCTCCAAATTGTCCACGTGGCCAGAGCTAGCCTTTTATGCCTTGGAGGTGCTGGCCTGCCCAGCGGCCAGCGTTTTGTCTGAACGTGTATTCAGCACGGCAGGGGGCGTCATTACAGACAAACGCAGCCGCCTGTCTACAGCCAATGTGGACAAGCTGACGTTCATAAAAATGAACCAGGCATGGATCCCACAGGACCTGTCCATCCCTTGTGCAGATTAGACATTAACTACCTCCCCTTAACAATATATTATTCTACTCCAGGGCACTTCTCCTCATTCAATCCTATTTTTATTTTCATTTTACCATTATATTGCGGGGCAACCCAAAGTTGAATGAACCTCTCCTCTGTCTGGGTGCCGGGGCCTAAATGTGTGAAACTGCCTGTTCCAGTGGTGGGTGACGTGAAGCCTGATTCTCTGCTGTAACATGAAGACTGATTCTGTGCTGACATGAAGCCAGATTCTCTGTTACGGGACCTCTCTCCTCTGCCTGGGTGCCGGGGCCTAAATATGTGACAGTGGCCTGTTCCAGTGGTGGGTGACGTGAAGCCTGATTCTCTGCTATGACATGTAGACTGATTCTCTGCTGACATGAAGCCAGATTCTCTGTTACGGGACCTCTCTCCTCTGCCTGGGTGCCTGGGCCTAAATATGTGACAGTGGCCTGTTCCAGTGGTGGGTGACGTGAAGCCTGATTCTCTGCTATGACATGAAGACTGATTCTGTGCTGACATGAAGCCAGATTCTCTGTTATGGGACCTCTCTCCTCTGCCTGGGCCTAAATATGTGACAGTGGCCTGTTCCAGTGGTGGGTAACGTGAAGCCTGATTCTCTGCTATGACATGAAGACTGATTCTGTGCTGACATGAAGCCAGATTCTCTGTTACGGGACCTCTCTCCTCTGTCTGGGTGCCGGGGCCTAAATATGTGACAGTGGCCTGTTCCAGTGGTGGTTGACGTGAAGCCTGATTCTCTGCTATGACATGAAGACTGATTCTGTGCTGACATGAAGCCAGATTCTCTGTTACGGGACCTCTCTCCTCTGTCTGGGTGCCTGGGCCTAAATATGTGACAGTGGCCTGTTCCAGTGGTGGGTGACGTGAAGCCTGATTCTCTGCTATGACATGAAGACTGATTCTCTGCTGACATGAAGCCAGATTCTCTGTTACGGGACCTCTCTCCTCTGCCTGGGTGCCTGGGCCTAAATATGTGACAGTGGCCTGTTCCAGTGGTGGGTGACGTGAAGCCTGATTCTCTGCTAAGACATGAAGACTGATTCTATGCTGACATGAAGCCAGATTCTCTGTTACGGGACCTCTCTCCTCTGTCTGGGTGCCGGGGCCTAAATATGTGACAGTGGCCTGTTCCAGTGGTGGGTGACGTGAAGCCTGTTTCTCTGCTATGACATGAAGACTGATTCTCTGCTGATATGAAGCCAGATTCTCTGTTACGGGACCTCTCTCCTCTGCCTGGGTGCCTGGGCCTAAATATGTGACAGTGGCCTGTTCCAGTGGTGGGTGACGTGAAGCCTGATTCTCTGCTATGACATGAAGACTGATTCTGTGCTGACATGAAGCCAGATTCTCTGTTACGGCCACAGCAGCCGTTTATTGAATAAATACATAATATAACATAAGTTAACCAATGACGAGGGAGGTCCTAGAAGCCCCAATAACCTCATAACCGCTGTAACACCTGCGTCTCCATCTTGCCCCCAGCCGTTGAACCCAGCTCGGAGGCAGCAACTGATGGACGCGTAATTAGTTACTACCAGCTCCTCAATGAGAGTCCAGCCCCTCCTGCGGGGCCCTCCCATCCTCAGGTACCACCATATTCTTCCACTTCAAGGACCTCCCCCGCCTCCAAGAACGCGCAGCTTGACCACCTCAAACCTGCGCGTCCCTCCACATACGTAAAGCTATTTCCACACCACTCTGGAGCCCCAGAGACCACAAATCCGTCCCCACCGCATTCAGGTGCACTCTATCTGCTCTCCAAAATGCACCCACACCCTTCTCCAATACCTCATGCCGCACCACCACACCGCCATTCCTCGCCATAAACCGGCCCACTGCCCTATTTACCTTGATCCGTGCCTTATTAAGGCTCTCCACTGACCTCGCACCCCTCCAAGCCTTACGCGGAACAATGTCAGACCAGACTGTGATCACCCCCGGAAACAACGCCCAGATCCTAAGCAGGTCAAACTTAACATCACAAACCAATTCCCTAAAAGGACGCTTGCCCAAGTCGTTACCCCCCACATGCAAAACCAACACATCCGGAGGACGATCCAACCGCACAAAATGATGCACCTCCCGCAACACTCCGCCCCACAACATACCTCTCACACCTAACCACCTGACCGTAGCCAACTCCGGACTAATACCCAACTGGCGACCATTCGGCCTCACGTCCGCTCTGATCGCCCCCCAAAACACATAGGAGTGACCTAATATCCACACCAAAGCCACCGTCGTCCGACCTGTGAACACAAAAGAACAAAATTAACACCAACCAACCACCCACAGAACCATTACAACAATGCAGGCCGCACATACGATTTAAACCGCACCGACTCCCAACGCCCTATCCTCCTAATCACCTCCTCACTGGCGCCCAACCTGGCTGCCTCAGTCGCCGCCCCAATTCTGAACGAATGACCAGAATAATCCTTGACCGGCACACCCAAAACCTTTAAGCATTTTTTAAAGACTGCCAGAAACTGAAATCTAGACAAAAAGGAACCATCCTCATGCCTAAGAAACGGGACCGCATCCCTCTGCAGACCTGAACCATAAGACCCTGCACACCGCACCGGGCACATACTACACCTCGGTACTGAAAACAAAGTAAAACGCTGCCCCCTACCCTCCTGATCCGTTTTTGACCTGCGAATCCGGACAGACACCCTGTCCCCTGCCAACTCGACATCCTCACTCCTAAGTCCCCCCGCCCTGTGAACACTGCCACACACCAACTCCCCCAAGCGGAAGGCACCAAAAAACGCCAAAGCAAACGCAGCCTTAAACAGCCCCAGCTCCCAATCGGAGATACAAATACAACTCAACTTATCACCCATTTGCAACAACAGCTCAAAAGACACCGGCCTCCGACAATCCAGCACCCTGCCTGCTCCCCTACGCCATCCCTTCAAAACCTGCCGCACCAAAAAACTCTTAGTCAAATCCGGTAGCCCCCGCAACTTCAAACCAAACGCTACCCCTGCAATAAAATGATTCACCTTTGACACCGACCACCCCTCACTCTTAAACTGCCCCAGCAACATCAACAACCTCACATCACCATCCCCAACACCAGCCCCCCAGGTTCCATTCCAAGTTTCCCAGGTCGTCCACGCCTTACCATACTCCCTCCAAGTACCCGGACTCAACGAATCCCTCAACATCCCCATCACTTCTCCTCCAGGATCCCCCACAGCCACGGCGGACACTCCAGACCTTCCACCTCCGCTTCTGGCGCTAGAAGCCAGGACCGCTCCCACTGTAAACGAGAAAGAGAATCCGCCACCGAATTAGACACTCCAGCAACATGTTCTGCCACCAACCACATATTAATCGACAAACATCGCAATACCAAAAACTGTAACAGCCTAACCACCGGCGGAGAAGATGCGGACAAACTGTTGATAGCCTGAACCACCCCCAAATTGTCACAATGAAAACGCACCTTCCTGTTTTCTAATTTCTCACCCCACAACACCACCGCCATCACAATGGGAAAAAGTTCTAACAAAGCCATGTTCCTCACCCACCCACAACTTACCCACGAATCCGGCCACACGCCCGCACACCATTGTCCCTGGCAATAGGCCCCAAAACCCACTCCCCCCGACGCGTCAGTATATAACTCAAACTCCACACTATCACACAACTCCGCCATCACCAAAGACCTGCCATTGTACTGACCCAAAAACTCCGCCCACACCCTCAAATCCCCTTTTAACTCCTTACGTAACCTGATAAAATGATACGGCGCTGACACCCCTGCCGTAGCCGCGGCCAACCGTCTACAAAAAATTCTACCCATTGGCATAATTTGACAAGCAAAGTTCAATTTACCTCACAATGACTGCAAATCCCGCAACCTAATCTTCTCCCTCCCTATGGCCCTATCAATCTCCTGACGCAAATCCACCAACTTATCCTGAGGAAGCCTGCACTCCATCCGCTCCGTATCTATAACAATCCCCAAAAAACACAACTCTGTCACCGGACCCAACGTTTTCTCCCGCGCCAACGGTACCCCAAAACGCGCAAAAACTGCCTGCACCGTGTGCAGCAACAAAGAACAAACCCGTGAATTCGCCGGCCCTAAACACAAAAAATCGTCTAAATAATGGATAACCGATGAACAACCTGAAACTTCCACCACTACCCATTCTAGAAACGAGCTAAAGGTCTCAAAATACGCACACGAAAGAGAGCACCCCATTGGCAAGCACCTATCCACAAAATATTTCCCATCCAAAAACAGCCCAACAAACCCATGCTCTCCACGTGTACCGGAAGCAAACGAAACGCCGCCTCCACATCAACCTTAGCCATCAACGTCCCCTGCCCCAACCGCCTCACCCATTTCACAGCCGCATCAAAGGAAATATAGACCACCGAACAAAGTTCAGGATCTATACCATCATTGACCGACGCCCCTTTTGGGTAAGACAAGTGATGAATGAGCCGAAACTTGTTCGGCTCTTTCTTAGGCACCACTCCTAGCGGAGACACCCTCAACCCCGGAATCGGCGGTTCCTTGAATGGACCCGCCATCCGCCCCAGCTCCACCTCCTTCCTCAATTTCTCCGCCACCACTCCCGCATGAACAAGCGCAGACCTAAGATTCTTAAGAACAATTGGCCCCGCCGTAACAACCGATGGAATACGAAAACCGAACCTAAAACCATCCCCCAACAAACCAGCCGCAACCCGATCCGGATATCTATCTAGGAACCCCTGCATCTCTTCCACCCGCACCGGCATCCGTCCCTTTTCCAGCACCATCACCCCCTCTATTCCTTCCCCCTTTGAAGCAACGGTTAGCTCCATGGGCTCCCCCACACCCCGTGCACTCGTGCTTAAATTTGCACTTGGTACCAAATCTGCAATTTCCTTCATTAAAAAGGAAACACAATCCCTTTGCCGATGCCGCTGCCAAAGCACCCGGGGATGACCCCCGGACTCCCCCCGAAAGGACTGCCCAGCCCTAGGAGGAGCCGTCACCCTCAACCACAACCCAATATCCTTATGATCCCACCGGATATCAGGTCTCACCGCCTTACGCTGCCGGAACTGCTCATCGTAACGGAGCCAACCCACACCACCATAAGACCTATAAGCTTCCCCAATAGCATCCTGGTAGCAAAAAAGCGCCGAACAACAATCCGGAGACCTTTCCCCAATGACACTTGCTAATATGGCAAACGCCTGTAGCCAATTAGCAAATGTACGTGGGATCAATCGATGCCGCCGCTTATCCTCGTCTTCCTTTTTTCCCTCCTCCTTCTTCCCCCTATCCAGGTTAAACCGTTCCAATGGGAGCAGCGAGAATATCTCCACATACTCTCCCTTCCAGATCTTTTCCCTCACTTCCTGCTTCAAATGAGCCCCCAGCGGCCCCTCAAAGCACACGTACACCTCACCGCGAGCCCTATCATCCAACCTCTGCCCCTCCTCATCCCCCCCGCCTGAGTCTCCACCGACACCGACCCCGCCGTAACCCCTTGCGTACCTGCACCAGACACCGGCACCACTCCCCACCCCGGCAACGGAGACCCAACGCCGGACCCCATACCAGACAACCATCCCGCCAAACCCCCCAAAAACTGCCCCAAACCCTTACCAAAGTCACCCATAGTCCCCCCCCCCACCCACCGGGAAACCCTGCGCTAACATGGAGCCCCAAGCAATCTCACCAGGCACCACGGGCGCTGTGACTCCCGCTGCCGTAGATCCTGACTCCCGCCGCACCGACACTTCACGGTCATAGCTCCTGGACGTCGACGGCTGTTCCTCCTGGACCACCTGCACGACCCTCTGCACCACGCTGGACGGACACCGGGAAGAGACCGCGGCATCCACCACGGCAAGGGGACCTTCATCAACGCTGCTTCGATCTTCTCTGGACCTGCGCTGGTATTCCTCTCCACCCAGTGCAGCCCGAGGAACCCGGATGTCATCTAGAAGCCGAGTGGACCGCCCGCTAAAGGAAGGACTGGGCCGATCCACCGATCCTGGTACGGAATCCAGTTGAACTGCCGCAGGGAGCGGGGGAAGGGGCGTCCCGCTCTTATCAAGGCCCCGCCGTGTATTGGGATTCCTCCCGCGGCGAGAGCGACTCGCGGAAGGCTGAGCGGCGGCTCTCCGCCGCCGAGGGTCCGCAGGGGGGCTCCCTACTCGGCGCCGGGCCCGGGGGGTGTTTTCAGGGCTTAGGCGCGCCGGTGGAATACTCCGCCGCGGCCGGGCAGCCCGAACAATGGGGGTAGCCACAGTAGCAGGTGAAACTATACACGCACCAACCTGCTCCTGCAGCCAGCCAGGCCCCCGCACCTCCGCTTCGCGCCGCAGCCTCTCCAGCATCTCCTCCACCGTCATAACAGGCGCCAACATCATACCGTCCGTTTCGCTCCCCTGGCCGCACTGCCCCTGCTTCCGCCTCCTTCCTCTGTCTCCGCTCTGGCTGCACCCCCCGTTACCCTAGCAACTCGCGCCTCTGCCCAATCCCGCCCCCACTCACACTTAACCCTTTCCTCACCTGTCCTTCACCGCCAAGCCCCTTCATGCTCGTCCTCCCCCACCGCTACGCTCCTGTCCGGCCTGACTTGAAGACTGATTCTCTGCTGACATGAAGCCAGATTCTTTGCTATGGCATGAAGAGACTGATTCTCTGCTGACGTGAAGCCAGATTCTCTGCTATGGGACCTCTGTCCAATTGATATTGGTTAATTTTTATTTTTTTTATTTTCATTTTAATTCATTTCCCTATCCACATTTGTTTGCAGGGGATTTACCTACATGTTGCTGCCTTTTGAAGCCCTCTAGCTCTTTCCTGGGCTGTTTTACAGCCTTTTTAGTGCTGAAAAGTTCGGGTCCCCATTGACTTCAATGGGGTTCGGGTTCGGGACAAAGTTCGGGTCGGGTTCGGATCCCGAACCCGAACATTTAGGTGTTCGCTCAACTCTAGTCGCAGCTAATGTCACTGTCAGAAGCGGACACCGTGTACGGAAGAAGTACACCGTATGTCACAGATTAATTTTAGAAGTGCACACTTTACACTGCAGATGTAGGGGCTGGTAATGTCACTGTCCGCAGTAGACGCATCTACGGAAAAAGGATGACACTGTATGTCACAGATATATTTTAGAAGCGCACACGTTACACTGCAGATGTGGCGCTGGTAATGTCACTGTCTGCAGCAGACGCCGTCTCTGGAAAAAGTACACTGTATGTCACAGATAAATTTTAGAAGCGCACACGTTACACTGCAAATGTGGCGCTGGTAATGTCACTGTCCGCAGCAGACACCGTCTATTGAAAAAGTACACTGTATGTCGCAGATACATTTTTGATGCGCACACGTTACACTGCAGATGTGGCACTGGTAATGTCACTGTCAGAAGCGGACACCTTCTATTGAAAAAGTACACTGTATGTCACAGATACATTTTTGAAGCACACGTTACACTGCAGATGTGGCACAGCTAATGTCCTTGCCTGCAGCAGACACCGTCTATTGAAAAAGTAAACTGTATGTCACAGATATTTTTTGGATGCGCACACTTTACACAGGAGATGTGGCGCAGCTAATGTCACTGTCCGCAGAGGACAGTGTCTACGGAAAAAGTACACTGGAGGTCAGATATTTTTTGGATGCGCACACTTTACACAGGAGATGTGGCGCAGCTAATGTCACTGTCAGAAGCGGACACCATGTACGGAAGAAGTACACTGTATGTCACAGATAAATTTTAGAAGTGCACACTTTACACTGCAGATGTGGCGCTGGTAATGTCACTGTCCGCAGCAGACACCGTCTACGGAAAAAGGATAACACTGTATGTCACAGATATATTTTAGAAGCGCACACGTAACACTGCAGATGTGGCGCTGGTAATGTCACTGTCTGCAGCAGACACTGTCTCTGGAAAAAGTACACTGTATGTCACAGATAAATTTTAGAAGCGCACACGTTACACTGCAAATGTGGCGCTGGTAATGTCACTGTCCGCAGCAGACACCGTCTATTGAAAAAGTACACTGTATGTCGCAGATACATTTTTGATGCGCACACGTTACACTGCAGATGTGGCACTGGTAATGTCACTATCAGAAGCGGACACCTTCTATTGAAAAAGTACACTGTATGTCACAGATAAATTTTTGAAGCACACACGTTACACTGCAGATGTGGCACAGCTAATGTCACTGTCTGCAGCGGACACCGTCTATTGAAAAATTTAACTGTATGTCACAGATATTTTTGGGATGCGCACACTTTACACAGGAGATGTGGCGCAGCTAATGTCACTGTCCGCAGCAGACACCGTCTACGGAAAAAGTACACTGGATGTCAGATATTTTTTGGATGCGCACACTTTACACAGGAGATGTGGTGCAGCTAATGTCACTGTCTTCAGCAGACACTGTCTGCGGAAAAAGAACACTGTATGTCACAGATAATTTTAGGATGCGCGCACTTTACACGGGAGATGTGGCGCAACTAATGTCACTGTCCGCAGCGGACACCGTCTACGGAAAATGTAGACTGTATGTCACAGATAAAATTTTTGAAGCACACACTTTACACTGCAGATGTGGTGCTGGTAATGTCACTGTCCACAGCAGACACCGTCTACGGAAAAAGTACACTGTATGTCACAAATACATTTTTGAAGCGCGCACGTTACACTGCAGATGTGGCGCAGCTAATGTCTCTGTTCGCAGCGGACACTGTCTATTGAAAAAGTACACTGTATGTTACAGATATTTTTTGGATGCGCACACTTTACACAGGAGATGTGGTGCAGCTAATGTCACTGTCTGCAGCGGACACCGTCTACGGCAAAGGTACACTGGATGTCAGATATTTTTGGGATGCGCACACTTTATAGAGGAGATGTGGCGCAGCTAATGTCATTGTCCGCAGCGGACACCGTCTACGGAAAAAGGACACTGTATGTTACAGATATTTTTGGGATGCTCACACATTACACAGGAGATGTGGCGCAGCTAATGTCACTGTCCACTGTCTACGGAAAAAGTACACTGGATGTCAGATATTTATTGGATGCGCATACTTTACACAGGAGATGTGGCGCAGCTAATGTCACTGTCCGCAGCGGACACCGTCTACGGAAAAAGTACACTGTATATCACAGATATCTTGTGGCACCTAACTATTGTAAGCTATTTAGCGCAGGATGCGCTAAAAATAGATATTGCTGCCATACACAATAGTCCTTAGAAGGACTTTTGGGTCTGTAAAGTTTTAGCTATTTAGTACAGGTTGCGCTAAAAATATAGATTGCTGCTGCCACACACAATATTCCTTAAAAGGACTTTTGGGTCTCTGAAAAGTTTTGGTGGTAATAATATTCTTAAATCACTCCCTACACTGTCTGTCCCTTCCTCAACACAGCTCCCCCTGACTAAAAATGAGCCGAACATGCGTCATCGGGTGCTATATAGCACCCGATGATGCGTTCTGGCCAGCCAATTACTGTAATGCCATCAGCCACCATGGCTACGGCATTACAATGAGGGCAGTACTTTCCTGCATGTTTATTGGCTGCGTAGCCGAATACCGCCATGTACCGAGCATCGAGATGCTTGATCATCACTAGTCAGAACCTGCAGTATGGGCACACAGCATGGCACAGAAGGAAAGGAGCACCATATTGTTAAAGGAGGGCAGATTTGGTGGAATGGTTTTCAGGTGCCATGTCACATTTAAAGAGACCCTGAGGAACCCCTAGAAAGAAAACCCCCAAAAGTGACCCCATTTTGAAAACTACACCCCTCAAGGAATGAATCTAGGGGTGAAGTAAATGCTTTGACCCAACAAGCATGTCATAGAATTTAGAAATGCATGGCAGTAAATATGAAAAATTTACTTTTATTTCCAATATAATGTGGCTTTAGCGCCTAATTTTTCACAAGGGCTAACAGGAGAAAATGCACCCCACAATTTGTTATGCATTTTTTCCTGAATACAGCAACACCATATCTGTGGTCGTAAACTGCTGTTTGGGTGTGCATGGCAGCATTCAGAAGGGAAGGAGTGGCATCAGAATTTTCTAACATGTAATTTGCTTCAATAGATTTAGGGGCTATAACATTTTTATATTTTCGCCAATGTAACTGTGTAAGAGCTTCATTTTTGCAGGACGAGCTGTAGTTTTTATTGGTATCATTTTGGGGTACATATGCCTTTTTGATCCCTTTTTTATACCATTTTTTGTGAAGGTGAAGGTGAAGTGGGTAAAAATGGCAATTGTGTCAGTGTTTTTTTTTTTTTTTAATGGGGTTCCTCTTGCGTTATCATATGATTTGATAATATTATTCTGTGGGTTGAGACGGTTATGGTGATGCCAAATTGATATAGTTTTTTAATGTTTACTACTTTTACAGCATAAAATCACTTTTTGTGTTTAAAATAAATGATATTTTGCATCACCATATACTAACATCAATAACATTTTTATTTTTTCACCAATGTAGCTGTGTGGGGGCTTGTTTTTTGTGGGAGGGGCTGTAGTTTTTATTTGTATCATTTTGGGGTACATAAGGCCCCTTTCACACGAGCGTGACGGATTAGGTCCGGATGCGTTCAGGGTGCGTTCAGTAAAACTCGCACCAGTTTGCAAGCAAGTTCAGTCAGTTTTGTCTGCAATTGCATTCAGTTGTTCAGTTTTTTCCGTGTGGGTACAATGCGCCTTGATACCGCTTTTCACGCATGTGATAAAAAACTGAAGGTTTACAAACATCTCCTAGCAACTATCAGTGAAAAACGCATTGCATCCGCACTTGCTTCCGGATGCTATGCGTTTTTCACTGAAGACCCATTCACTTCTATGGGGCCAGGGCTGCGTGAAAAATGCAGAATATAGAACATGCTGCGTTTTTCACACAATGCAGAACTGATGCATGAAAAAAAACTCTCATGTACACAGACCCATGGAAATGAATGGGTCAGGATTCAGTACGGGTGCTATGCATTCACGTCATGCAATACCAAATTTGCAGAAAACTCGCTCGTGTGAAAGGGGCCTAAGTGTTTTTGATCACTTTTTATAATTTGTGGACGTGAATAGGGTAAAAATGGCAATTTTGTCAGTGTTTTTTATTTTTATATTTTATAGGGTTCCTCTTGTGGTAAATATTATATGATTATTTTAATCTGTGGGTTGATATGGTTATGGCAATACCAAATTTGTACAGTTTTTTTATGTATTACTACTTTTTCAGCAGAAAATCACTTTTGTGTTAAAAGTTAATTATATTTTGCATCGCCATATACTAAAGTCCATAACTTTTAAATTTTTTACCAATGTAGCTGTGTGGGGGCTTGTTTTTTGTGGGAAGGGCTCCAGTTTTCATTGGTATAATTTTGGGGTATATATGATTTTTTGATCACTTGTTATTTATTTTTTGTGGAGGTGAGGTGACAAAAACAGCAATTCCATCAGTGTTTTTTTACATCTTTTTTTTTATGGCATTCACTGCACAGGATTAGTAACATAATACTTTTCTAGATCAGGTCATTACGGACTCGGCGATACCAATTATGTGTAGTTTATTTATTTATTTTCATTTTTTAACGACCGAAATGAACGGACAAGAGAAAAGACATTTTTTTATTTTTTTTATTTAAAAAATATATATTTGTTACTTTTTTTTTACACTTTTTTTACACTTTTTTTAATACTTTTTTTTTTTATCAAGACCCATTTGGATCTTGAAGATCCAGTGGGCCTGACGGTTATACAGTGCATTGCAATATTCATCTATTGCAATGCACTGTGTAGTCAGTGCTATACTCACACTAAGGCTGATCAGTCCCTCAGGGTCTGATCAGCCTTAGGTACATGGCAGCCTGGATGCCTTTGCAAGGCATCCGGTTGCCATGGCTAGATGGAATAGAGAGAGAGCTCCCTCTCTCCCTCTCAACCCCATGGATGCCGCGGGTGGCTATTGACCGTGGCATCTATGGGATTAAATGGCCGAGATCGGTGCCAGCACAGATTTTGGCCGTAGCAGCAGAGTGTCAGCTATAAATTACAGCTGACGCTCTCTGCAGATGGCAGCGGCTCCGTTCTTGAGCAGCTGCCATGAATGCAGGCACAGAGGAGCAGGGGACATAAGGGGAAGGGGGAGAAATGGCAGCATCTGGGGCATTATCAGGGGCACTGGGGGGGAACTAAATTCACCGGGTGCACAGAAATTATCAGGGACACTGGCTACACACAGTGAGTCTTACCCAATGTCAGGCTGCGATCTCCAGAGTGGCTTGAAACCGGAATTTTAACACTGAAACGCTCCAATTGGTTAGTCTGCAGAGACTAACCAATTGGAGTGATTGCCGGCAAGAGACCACCCTGATTGGTACATTGCCGGCTTCCCTGGTGTCTCTGCTCTCCAGGTAAGCAGATTGGACATGACTGTACATCCAAATGCACTAAATTACTTGTGATTTGGACGTACAGTTATGTCCAAATGAGTGAAGGTGTTAGTGGCAGTCAATCTCATCCCAGGGGGCCCAGAGAGGGGTTCACCCAGCTTTCACTCTCCCAGTCACTGTCCCTGCCTCTATCTTTGCAACTGTCCCTGCCTTTGTCTCTATCTCTGCCTCAGATCAGACTCCCATCAGACCCCCCAGCCTCAGATCAGACCCCCCACCCTCAGATCACACCTCCATCAGACCTCCCAGCCTCAGAACAGACCCCCATCAGACCCCCCAGCCTCAGATCAGACCCCTAGCCACAAATCAGACCCCCCAGCCTCAGATCAGCCCCCATCAGACTCCGCAGCCTCAGATCAGACCCCCAATAGGCCACCCAACATCAGATCAGACCCCGAGCTTCAGATACCGCCCCATCAGACCTCCAAGCCTCAGATCCAGATCAGCCCCATCAGACCTCCCATCCTCATATCAGACCCCCAATAGTCCCCCCAGCCTCAGATCAGACCCCTAGCCACAAATCAGACCCCTCCATCCTCAGATCAGACCCCCCCCAGCCTCAAATCAGACCTTCCCCACTCTCCATTAGCCTCAGATCAGCCCCAACCAGACCTCAGATCAGACATTTAAAATAAATAAATAAACTTACCTCTCCAGCTCCAAACAGCGCTGCCTCTTGGCAGATTCACTTACCCTCCTTGGTCTTCTTCCCGCAGCACTGTACTGTGACCTGACAGTGCACAGCGTCAGGTCGTAGTGCGCATCTACATGCACTGCATCCTGCCGCTCTATGTGTCAGGACACAATGCGGGGCTGGAAGAAGGCCAGGAAAGGTGAGTACAGCCAGTGCAGTTCTCACCTTCCTGTGCCTCCCACATGTTAATGACCGCTTCCATAATGGAAGTGGTCATTAGAATTTTCACAATATGTTCTTGCAGGGGGCTGGGGGCCGGAGGTTCCCCACCCCTGGTTTAAACAAAACTGAGGCAGCAGGACACCCCTGACTATTCAGCATGTCTATGATGTTCCCACCTAGTTCTGTTGCTACTACCTCCATTTTGTTATAGTTAGAGCTCCACTCTCTTTCTTACCCTGGAAGACCTCTTGGCATGGATAGACATTCAGGGATCTGCTACAACATACAACAGTGTCTTCTAGTATCATGCAACATATGGAAGAGGATATCATCAACCCATGGCTGGGGAAAAGTCTGGTGCTATGGAGAAGATACAGTCCTGATCAAAAGTTTAAGACCACTTGAAAAATGGCAAAAAATCATATTTTACATTGTTGGATCTTAACAAGGTTCCAAGTAGAGCTTCAACATGCAACAAGAAGAAATGAGAGTGAGACAAAACATTTTTTGAGCATTCAATTAATTGAAAATAACGATTAAACTGAAACAGGTTTTTCAGCTGATCAAAATTTTAGGACCACATGCCTTTAAAAGGCCAAATCTGTGCAAAGATGTGGATTCATTGTCATTTTCTGTCAGGTAGTCACACGTTGTGATGGCAAAGGGGAAAAAAACTCTCCCTTTTTGAACGTGGTCTGGTTGTTGAACTGCATAAGCAGGGTCTCTCACAGCGCACGATCGCTGCTGAGGTGGGACGCAGTAAGACAGTAATTTCTTAAATGATCCTGAGGGTTATGGAACAAAAAAGTCAAGTGGAAGACCCAAAAAAATTTCATCAGCACTGAGCCGGAGGATCCAATTGGCTGTCCGTCAAGACACTGGACGATTCTCGACCCAAATTAAGGCCCTTACAGGTGCTGACTGCAGCCCCATAACCATCAGGCGGCATCTGAGACTGAAGGGCTTCAAAAACAAAAAACGTCTTCAAAGACCTCGTCTCCTTTAATGCCACAGAACTGCTCGTTTGGACTTTGCAAGAGAGCACCAAACATGGGACATTCAAAGGTGGAAGAAAGTTTTATTCTCTGATGAGAAAAAATTTAACCTTGATTGTCCTGATGGTTTCCAACGTTACTGGCATGACAAGCATATCCCACCTGAGATGTTTTCTACGTGCCACAGTGGAGGGGGCGCCATAATGGTCTGGAGTGCTTTTTCCTTCAGTGGAACAATGGAGCTTCAGGAAGTGCAGGGGCGTCAAACGGCCACTGGCTATGTCCAGATGTTGCAGAGAGCATTCCTCATGACTGAGGGCCTTCGTCTGTGTGGTAACAACTGGGTTTTTCAACAGGACAACGCTACAGTACACAATGCCCGCAGGACAAAGGACTTCTTCCAGGAGAATAACATCACTATTTTGGCCCATCCTGAGGGTTCCCCTGATCTAAATCCAATTGAGAACCTTTGGGGATGGATGGCAAGGGAGGTTTACAAAAATGGACAACAGTTCCAGACAGTAGATGGCCTTCGTGCGGCCGTCTTCACCACTTGGAGAAATGTTCCCACTCACCTCATGGAAACGCTTGCATCAAGCTTGCCGAAACTAATTTTTGAAGTGATAAACAATAACGGCGGAGCTACTCATTACTGAGTTCATGTTTGGAAGTTGGATTTCTGTTTTGGGGGGGGATTAGTTTTTTTTTTGGAGGTGTGGTCCTAAACTTTTGACCAGCTGAAAAACAGTCTGTTTCAGTTTATTCGTTGATTTCATTAAATTGAATGCTCAAAAAATGTTTTGTCTCACTCCCATTTCTTCTTGTTGCATGTTGAAGCTCTACTTGGAACCTTATTAAGATCCAGCCATGCTAAATATGATTTTTTGCCATTTTTCAAGTGGTTTTAAACTTTTGATCAGGACTGTACATCGATGATGTCATATTCATTTGGCGAAACTCAGAAGAAAATCTCAACACTTTCATATGTTAAATAAATATGAATGATAGAAATCTTCGGTTTACCACTAATACAAGTTAAACTCAGGTAGAATTCTTAGATTTAACCGTCAATATAGAGTAAAACAAATTAACGTGCAAGACATACTATAAGCCAGAAATGAAAAATAGTTATATTCCATACACTAGTTGCCACCTCCTCAGATGGCTTCTTAATATCCCCACGAGCCAATTTAGAAGAATAAAACGGAATTGTACTAACAATGACCAATTCGAACAGAAAGCATTAAAATTGAAACAAGAATTTTTAACAAAATCTTACCCGATTTATTCAATAGAAAATCCTCTAGAAAAAGTTAGGGCCATGACAGAAAAGAACTTCTTTACACCTAGACTTACCTGTGATTCAACGGATGCCATTTACGTTTTGGAATGTTCATGCCACAAGCAATATGTGGGACGTACCAAACGTCCACTTAAAAATAGAGTGTCAGAACACATGGCAAACATCAGAAAAGGGTTAGAATTATACTCAGTCTCAAAACATTACAAAGACCACCATAACAGTGACCCTTCTACCCTTAAGTTCACGGCCATTGAGAAGATTAGGAGACACTGGAGAGGTGGCAACCATATCATAAACATGTCCCCGACAGAATCAAAGATAATCTTTGAATTTGACACCCTAATCCCAGCCGGTTTAAATGCGGAAATGGAGATCTTCGTTTTTTTTAGTTCCACAACAAATTGGTCAACTACGTTGTTTTGGGACGGGTGCCGGTCTGGGATGGAAAATCAAGGTCAGGCCCCCACCCGCACCACCTCCATATTCTTTTCAGATGCGACCCCCCCCCCCCCTAAGTCACACACCAAGAGGAAAATAGAATCAGGAATCAGAAACAAGAAAGTATATTGGGAAGACTAGATGGGCTAAATGGTTCTTATCTGCCGACACATTCTATGTTTCTATGTTAAGAAATAAAGGATAAAATAAAAGAACAACATACAACTAAAATATATACAGCAGAAGAATGTCAATAAAATAAATATTAAATATCATATACTAGATGACAAATCGGAAGAATTTAAGAAACATTGATAAAATAATGGATCACACTATTTAATACACCATGCACTTATGCATACAGCGTTCACAAACAATAAGAACTCTTATGTAAGAAAAGCACTTTATTGCACCAACAACATCATCACTAACACTTATCATCACATTTACTTCAGTAAATAAAAATATAGAATATTTTATGCAACAAAAACCGCATGTAAACCGCACTAAAAACGCACTTCACTGCACTATACATTTGCCAGCAGGGACATCCAATATTTTGGTTGCAGCAAAACAATAGATTACAACCCTCGTATAAAGAAACATTTGTATTCACATACAGTGGACATAAAAAGTCTACACACCCCTGTCAAAATGTCAGGTTTCTTTCAAATAAAGTTCAGCTTCTCTAATTGGTCTTTCCTGAAATTTTCTTAGTCGCATCCCACAGCAAAAGCCATGGTCCACAGAGAGCTTCCAAAACATCAGAGGGATCTCATTGTTAAAATGTATCAGTCAGGAGAAGGGTACAAAAGAATTTCCAAGGCTTTAGATATACCAAGGAACACAGTGAAGACAGTCATCATCAAGTAGAGAAAATATGGCACAACAGTGACATTACCAAGAACGGACGTCCCTCCAAAATTGATGAAAAGATGAGAAGAAAACTGGTCTGGGAGGCTACCAAGAGGCGAACAGAAACATTAAAGGAGCTGCAGGAATATCTGGCAAGTACTGGCTGTGTGGTACATGTGACAACAATCTCCCGTATTCTTCATATGTCTGGGCTATGGGGTAGAGTGGCAAGACGAAAGCCTTTTCTTACGAAGAAAAACATCTAAGCCAGGCTACATTTTGCAAAAACACATCTGAAGTCTCCCAAAAGCATGTGGGCAAAGGTGTTATGTAGAGTTGAGCGAACACCTGGATGTTCGGGTTCGAGAAGTTCGGCCGAACTTCCCGGAAATGTTCGGGTTCGGGATCCGAACCCGATCCGAACTTCGTCCCGAACCCGAACCCCATTGAAGTCAATGGGGACCCAAACTTTTCGGCACTAAAAAGGCTGTAAAACAGCCCAGGAAAGAGCTAGAGGGCTGCAAAAGGCAGCAACATGTAGGCAAATCCCCTGCAAACAAATGTGGATAGGAAAATGAATTAAAATTAAATAAAAATTTAAAAAAATGACCCATATCAATTGGACAGAGGTCCCATAGCAGAGAATCTGGTTTCACGTCAGCAGAGAATCAGTCTCTTCATGCCATAGCAAAGAATCTGGCTTCATGTCAGCACAGAATCAGTCTCTTCATGCCATAGCAGAGAATCTGGCTTCATGTCAGCACAGAATCTGTCTTCATGTCATAGCAGAGAATCAGGCTTCACGTCACCCACCACTGGAACAGGCCACTGTCACACATTTAGGCCCCGGCACCCAGACAGAGGAGAGCGGTCCCGTAACAGAGAATCTGGCCTTATGTCAGCGCAGAATCTGTCTTCATGTCATAGCAGAGAATCAAGCTTCACGTCACCCACCACTGGAACAGGCCACTGTCACACATTTAGGCCCAGGCACCCAGTCAGAGGAGAGAGGTCCCGTAACAGAGAATCTGGCCTTATGTCAGCGCAGAATCAGTCTTCATGTCATAGCAGAGAATCAGGCTTCACGTCACCCACCACTGGAACAGGCCACTGTCACACATTTAGGCCCCGGCACCCAGACAGAGGAGAGCGGTCCCGTAACAGAGAATCTGGCCTTATGTCAACACAGAATCTGTCTTCATGTCATAGCAGAGAATCAGGCTTCACGTCACCCACCACTGGAACAGGCCACTGTCACACATTTAGGCCTAGGCACCCAGGCAGAGGAGAGAGGTCCCGTAACAGAAAATCTGGCCTTATGTCAGCACAGAATCTGTCTTCATGTCATAGCAGAGAATCAGGCTTCACGTCACCCACCACTGGAACAAGCCACTGTCACATATTTAGGCCCCGGCACCCAGACAGAGGAGAGAGGTCCCGTAACAGAGAATCTGGCCTTATGTCAGCGCAGAATCTGTATTCATGTCATAGCAGAGAATCAGGCTTCACGTCACCCACCACTGGAACAGGCCACTGTCACATATTTAGGCCCAGGCACCCAGGCAGAGGAGAGAGGTCCCGTAACAGAGAATCTGGCCTTATGTCAGCACAGAATCTGTCTTCATGTCATAGCAGAGAATCAGGCTTCACGTCACCCACCACTGGAACAGGCCACTGTCACACATTTAGGCCCAGGTACCCAGGCAGAGGAGAGAGGTCCCGTAACAGAGAATCTGGCCTTATGTCAGCGCAGAATCTGTCTTCATGTCATAGCAGAGAATCAGGCTTCACGTCACCCACCACTGGAACAGGCCACTGTCACACATTTAGGCCCCGGCACCCAGACAGAGGAGAGCGGTCCCGTAACAGAGAATCTGGCCTTATGTCAGCGCAGAATCTGTATTCATGTCATAGCAGAGAATCAGGCTTCACATCACCCACCACTGGAACAGGCCACTGTCACACATTTAGGCCCAGGTACCCAGGCAGAGGAGAGAGGTCCCGTAACAGAGAATCTGGCCTGATGTCAGCGCAGAATCTGTCTTCATGTCATAGCAGAGAATCAGGCTTCACGTCACCCACCACTGGAACAGGCCACTGTCACACATTTAGGCCCAGGCACCCAGGCAGAGGAGAGAGGTCCCGTAACAGAGAATCTGGCCTGATGTCAGCACAGAATATGTCTTCATGTCATAGCAGAGAATCAGGCTTCACGTCACCCACCTCTGGAACAGGCCACTGTCACACATTTAGGCCCCGGCACCCAGACAGAGGAGAGGTTCATTCAACTTTGGGTTGCCCCACAATATAATGGTAAAATGAAATTAAAAATAGTATTGAATGAGGAAGTGCCCTGGAGTAGAATAATATTTTGTTAAGGGGAGGTAGTTAATATCTAATCTGCACAAGGGATGGACAGGTCCTGTGGGATCCATGCCTGGTTCATTTTTATGAACGTCAGCTTGTCCACATTGGCTGTAGACAGGCGGCTGCGTTTGTCTGTAATGACGCCCCCTGCCGTGCTGAATACACGTTCAGACAAAACGCTGGCCGCCGGGCAGGCCAGCACCTCCAAGGCATAAAAGGCTAGCTCTGGCCACGTGGACAATTTGGAGACCCAGAAGTTGAATGGGGCCGAACCATCAGTCAGTACGTGGAGGGGTGTGCACAGGTACTGTTCCACCATGTTAGTGAAATGTTGCCTCCTGCTAACACGTTCCGTATCAGGTGGTGGTGCACTTAGCTGTGGCGTGGTGACAAAACTTTTCCACATCTCTGCCATGCTAACCCTGCCCTCAGAGGAGCTGGCCGTGACACAGCTGCGTTGGCGACCTCTTGCTCCTCCTCTGCCTTCGCCTTGGGCTTCCACTGGTTCCCCTGTGACATTTGGGAATGCTCTCAGTAGCGCGTCTACCAACGTGCGTTTGTACTCGCGCATCTTCCTATCACGCTCCAGTGTAGGAAGTAAGGTGGGCACATTGTCTTTGTACCGGGGATCCAGCAAGGTGGCAACCCAGTAGTCCGCACACGTTAAAATGTGGGCAACTCTGCTGTCGTTGCGCAGGCACTGCAGCATGTAGTCGCTCATGTGTGCCAGGCTGCCCAGAGGTAAGGACAAGCTGTCCTCTGTGGGAGGCGTATCGTCATCGTCCTGTGTTTCCCCCCAGCCACGCACCAGTGATGGGCCCGAGCTGCTTTGGGTGCCACCCCGCTGTGAACATGCTTCATCCTCATCCTCCTCCACCTCCTCCTCCTCCTCATCCTCGTCCTCCTCGTCCTCCAGTAGTGGGCCCTGTCTGGCCACATTTGTACCTGGCCTCTGGTGTTGCAAAAAACCTCCCTCTGAGTCACTTTGAAGAGACTGGCCTGAAAGTGCTAAAAATGACCCCTCTTCCTCCTCTTCCTCCTGGGCCACCTCCTCTTCCATCATCGCCCTAAGTGTTTTCTCAAGGAGACATAGAAGTGGTATTGTAACGCTGATAACGGCGTCATCGCCACTGGCCATGTTGGTGGAGTACTCGAAACAGCGCAACAGGGCACACAGGTCTCGCATGGAGGCCTAGTCATTGGTGGTGAAGTGTGTCTGATCCGCAGTGCGACTGACCCGTGCGTGCTGCAGCTGAAACTCCACTATGGATGGCCTGCTGCTGCTCGCACAGTCTGTCCAGCATATGCAAGGTGGAGTTCCACCTGGTGGGTACGTCGCATATGAGGCGGTGAGCGGGAAGGCCGAAGTTACGCTGTAGCGCAGACAGGCGAGCAGCGGCAGGGTGTGAACGCCGGAAGCGCGAACAGACGGCCCGCACTTTATGCAGCAGCTCTGACATGTCGGGGTAGTTGCGAATGAACTTCTGCACCACCAAATTCAGCACATGCGCCAGGCAAGGGATGTGCGTCAAACCGGCTAGTCCCAGAGCTGCAACGAGATTTCGCCCATTATCGCACACCACCAGGCCGGGCTTGAGGCTCACCGGCAGCAACCACTCATCGGTCTGTTGTTCTATACCCTGCCACAACTCCTGTGCGGTGTGGGGCCTGTCCCCCAAACATATGAGTTTCAGAATGGCCTGCTGACGTTTACCCCGGGCTGTGATGAAGTTGGTGGTGAAGGTGTGTGGCTGACTGGATGAGCAGGTGGAAGAAGAGGAGGAGGAAGCTGAGTAGGAGGAGGAGGAGACAGGAGGCAAAGAATGTTGCCCTGCGATCCTTGGCGGCGGAAGGACGAGCGCCAAACAGCTCTCCGCCAGGTGCCCAGCCGCCACTACATTTACCCAGTGTGCAGTTAGGGAGATATAGCGTCCCTGGCCGTGCTTACTGGTTAGGTGGACCTTGCCACAGATGGCGTTGCGCAGTGCACACTTGATTTTATCGGACACTTGGTTGTGCAGGGAAGGCACGGCTCTCTTGGAGAAGTAGTGGCGGCTGGGAACAACATACTGTGGGACAGCAAGTGACATGAGCTGTTTGAAGCTGTGTGTGTCCACCAGCCTAAATGACAGCATTTCATAGGCCAGTAGTTTAGAAATGCTGGCATTCAGGGCCAGGGATCGAGGGTGGCTAGGTGGGAATTTACGCTTTCTCTCAAATGTTTGTGAGATGGAGAGCTGAACGCTGCCGAGTGACATGGTTGAGATGCTTGGTGACGCAGGTGGTGGTGTTGGTGGTACATCCCATGTTTGCTGGGCGGCAGGTGCCAACGTTCCTCCAGAGGCAGAGGAAGAGGCCGAGGCGGCGGCAGCAGCAGCAGAAGAGGCCGAGGCAGCAGCAGAAGAGGCCGAGGCGGCAGCAGCAGAAGAGGCAGCAGGGGGAGCCTGAGTGACTTCCTTGTTTTTAAGGTGTTTACTCCACTGCAGTTCATGCTTTGCATGCAGGTGCCTGGTCATGCAGGTTGTGCTAAGGTTCAGAACGTTAATGCCTCGCTTCAGGCTCTGATGGCACAGCGTGCAAACCACTCGGGTCTTGTCGTCAGCACATTGTTTGAAGAAGTGCCATGCCAGGGAACTCCTTGAAGCTGCCTTTGGGGTGCTCGGTCCCAGATGGCGGCGGTCAGTAGCAGGCGAAGTCTCTTGTCGGCGGGTGTTCTGATTTTGCCCACTGCTCCCTCTTTTGCTACGCTGTTGGCTCGGTCTCACCACTGCCTCTTCCTCCGAACTGTGAAAGTCAGTGGCACGACCTTCATTCCATGTGGGGTCTAGGACCTCATCGTCCCCTGCATCGTCTTCCACCCAGTCTTGACCCCTGACCTCCTGTTCAGTCTGCACACTGCAGAAAGACGCAGCAGTTGGCACCTGTGTTTCATCATCATCAGAGACGTGCTGAGGTGGTATTCCCATGTCCTCATCATCAGGAAAAATAAGTGGTTGTGCGTTAGTGCATTCTATCTCTTCCACCCCTGGGGAAGGGCTAGGTGGATGCCCTTGGGAAACCCTGGCAGCAGAGTCTTCAAACAGCATAAGAGACTGCTGCATAACTTGAGGCTCAGACAGTTTCCCTGATATGCATGGGGGTGATGTGACAGACCGATGGGCTTGGTTTTCATGCGCCATCTGTGCGCTTTCTGCAGAAGACTGGGTGGGAGATAATGTGAACGTGCTGGATCCACTGTCGGCCACCCAATTGACTAATGCCTGTACCTGCTCAGGCCTTACCATCCTTAGAACGGCATTGGGCCCCACCAAATATCGCTGTAAATTCTGCTGGCTACTGGGACCTGAGGTAGTTGGTTCACTAGGACGTGTGGCTGTGGCAGAACGGCCACGTCCTCTCCCAGCACCAGAGGGTACACTAACACCACCACGACCATGTCCACGTCCGCGTCCCTTATTAGATGTTTTCCTCATTGTTCCTGTTCACAACAATTTTGAGAATGGCAAATTTGGGAATGCTTTTTCAACCCAGAACAAAAAATCTGCTTTTACGGTCACTACAAATAACTTGACCAGCTGAAACTGTGCAGATTTGGTTGAATAGAGATGTGAGACCTGTTTTTTTTTGCGCTGTGTGACAGTTATAGGTTTAATCACAGAATGACACTTCTATCAGCACGCTAGCGTGTGTCTTAGGTTTTTCTGAATCACACTATCAATACCTTCAATGTAAGATTTTCTTTTTGGGATAGATTTCAAGTAGGCCTCAAATACCACAAACTAGTTATTTTCAGAATGGCAAATTTGGGAATGCTTTTTCAACCCAGAACAAAAAGTCTGCTTTTACGGTCACTACAAATAACTTGACCAGCTAAAACTGTGCAGATTTGGTTGAATAGAGATGTGAGACCTGTTTTTTTTTTTGCGCTGTGTGATAGTTATAGGTTTAATCACAGAATGACACTTCTATCAGCCCGCTAGCGTGTGTCTTAGGTTTTTCTGAATCACACTATCAATACCTTCAATGTAAGATTTTCTTTTTGGGATAGATTTCAAGTAGGCCTCAAATACCACAAACTAGTTATTTTCAGAATGGCAAATTTGGGAATGCTTTTTCAACCCAGAACAAAAAGTCTGCTTTTACGGTCACTACAAATAACTTGACCAGCTAAAACTGTGCAGATTTGGTTGAATAGAGATGTGAGACCTGTTTTTTTTTTTGCGCTGTGTGACAGTTATAGGTTTAATCACAAAATGACACTTCTATCAGCACGCTAGCGTGTGTCTTAGGTTTTTCTGAATCACACTATCAATACCTTCAATGTAAGATTTTCTTTTTGGGATACATTTCAAGTAGGCCTCAAATACCACAAACTAGTAATTTTGAGAATGGCAAATTTGGGAATGCTTTTTCAACCCAGAACAAAAAGTCTGCTTTTACGGTCACTACAAATAACTTGACCAGCTAAAACTGTGCAGATTTGGTTGAATAGAGATGTGAGACCTGTTTTTTTTTTGCGCTGTGTGACAGTTATAGGTTTAATCACAGAATGACACTTCTATCAGCACGCTAGCGTGTGTCTTAGGTTTTTCTGAATCACACTATCAATACCTTCAATGTAAGATTTTCTTTTTGGGATACATTTCAAGTAGGCCTCAAATACCACAAACTAGTAATTTTGAGAATGGCAAATTTGGGAATGCTTTTTCAACCCAGAACAAAAAGTCTGCTTTTACGGTCACTACAAATAACTTGACCAGCTAAAACTGTGCAGATTTAGTTGAATAGAGATGTGAGACCTGTTTTTTTTTTGCGCTGTGTGACAGTTATAGGTTTAATCACAGAATGACACTTCTATCAGCACGCTAGCGTGTGTCTTAGGTTTTTCTGAATCACACTATCAATACCTTCAATGTAAGATTTTCTTTTTGGGATAGATTTCAAGTAGGCCTCAAATACCACAAACTAGTTATTTTCAGAATGGCAAATTTGGGAATGCTTTTTCAACCCAGAACAAAAAGTCTGCTTTTACGGTCACTACAAATAACTTGACCAGCTAAAACTGTGCAGATTTGGTTGAATAGAGATGTGAGACCTGTTTTTTTTTTGCGCTGTGTGACAGTTATAGGTTTAATCACAGAATGACACTTCTATCAGCACGCTAGAGTGTGTCTTAGGTTTTTCTGAATCACACTATCAATACCTTCAATGTAAGATTTTCTTTTTGGGATAGATTTCAAGTAGGCCTCAAATACCACAAACTAGTAATTTTGAGAATGGCAAATTTGGGAATGCTTTTTCAACCCAGAACAAAAAGTCTGCTTTTACGGTCACTACAAATAACTTGACCAGCTAAAACTGTGCAGATTTGGTTGAATAGAGATGTGAGACCTGTTTTTTTTTTTGCGCTGTGTGACAGTTATAGGTTTAATCACAGAATGACACTTCTATCAGCACGCTAGCGTGTGTCTTAGGTTTTTCTGAATCACACTATCAATACCTTCAATGTAAGATTTTCTTTTTGGGATAGATTTCAAGTAGGCCTCAAATACCACAAACTAGTTATTTTCAGAATGGCAAATTTGGGAATGCTTTTTCAACCCAGAACAAAAAGTCTGCTTTTACGGTCACTACAAATAACTTGACCAGCTAAAACTGTGCAGATTTGGTTGAATAGAAATGTCAGGTTTATTTTTTAGGCGCTGGGTGACAGGCTCAACTTGCCCCTGATGTAATATATGGCCAAAAAATAACCACACTGTTGATGGTTAAATGCACTTGGGTGACACAGGCTCAGCCTGCAGCTGATGTAGTATATGGCCAAAAAATAATCGATGGTTAAATACACTTGGTGATAGCTCGTGCTGGCGCACCACAAGTCACAAAATGGCCGCCGATCACCCCAGAAAAAAAGTGATCTAAAAACGCTCTGGGCAGCCTCAAAAAAGTGAGCAAGTCAATAATAGCACTTCAATGATCCACAGCTGCAGATCGATCACAGAATCAAGTCTTTTGGAGGAGTTAATCTGCCTAATCTCGCCCCTAACGTCGCAGCTGCAACCTCTCCCTATACTGATCATAGCAGAGTGACGTGCGGCGCTACGTGACTCCAGCTTAAATAGAGGCTGGGTCACATGGTGCACTGGCCAATCACAGCCATGCCAATAGTAGGCATGGCTGTGATGGTCTCTTGGGCCAAGTAGTATGACGCTTGTTGATTGCCTGCTTTGCAGCCTTTCAAAAAGCGCCAAGAAAGCGCCGAACACCGAACCCGAACACAGACTTTTACGAAAATGTTCGGGTTCGGGTCCGTGTCACGGACACCCCAAAATTCCGTACGAACCCGAACTATACAGTTCGGGTTCGCTCATCCCTAGTGTTATGGTCTGATGAAACCAAGGTTGAACTTTTTGGCCATAATTGCAAAAGATATGTTTGGCGCAAAAACAACACTGCACATCACCAAAAGAACACCATACCCACAGTGAAGCGGTGTTGGCAGCATCATGCTTTGGGGCTGTTTTTCTTCAGCTGTTACTGGGGCCTTAGTTAAGCTAGAGGGAACTATGAACAGTTTCAAATATCAGTCAATATTGGCACAAAACCTTCAGGCTTCTGCTAGAAAGCTGAACACAAAGAGGAACTTAATCTTTCAGCATGACAACGACCCAAAGCATACATCCAAATCAACAAAGGAATGGCTTCACCAGAAGAAGATTAAACTTTTGGAAGGGCCCAGCCAGAGCCCAGACCCGAATACGATTGAAAATCTGTTGGGTGATCTGAAGAGGCCTGTGCACAGGAGATGCCCTCGCAATCTGACAGATTTGAAGTATTTTTGCAAAGAAGAGTGGCAAATATTGCCAAGTCAAAATGTGCCATGCTGATAGGCTCATACCCAAAGAGACTGAGTGCTGTAATAAAATCAAAATGTGCTTCAACAAAGTATTAGCAACCATATTATTTTATTTTTTCTTCCCTCTACCTAAAAGATTTCAGTTTGTTTTTCAATTGGTACAGTTTATAGGTCACATTAAAGGTGGAAAAAGTTCTGAAATGATTTATCTTTGTCTCAATTTTTTACATCACAGACACCTGACATTTTAACAGGGGTGTGTAGACTTTTTATATCCACAATGGAAGTAAAATCTTTATGCTTCCTTATCTATATATCCCTATCGATAAATTTAAAATACTATACTCTACTAGCTTAATACAATCCACCCCATGTCTTCACTATCACTCTGGATTTTTGGGAATACCTTTCCCAAAGTAATGCAATTTCCCTTTAAAAGCTATACCGAATCCATATAAAGCAGGCCACTGAGGAAGAAGCATTGCCCTTCGAAAAGCGTTTGGTATCCCTGCAGTACAGGAATGATTAATATATTCCAGCAGTCCTCATAATTCTACAAAAGGACCACACAGAAATTTCGACATAGATCGATCCACACACACAGCAATCTATGTACTCAGCGATCTACAGAAAAATTGTTTTGTGGGTGCAGTGCACAATTTTTTTAAGCCTGCCCTGAGCCAACAAACTTTTTTTTCTTCAGTTAGTCAATATAAGTACATAATCGGCAGCCATTTTATGCAACGATAGTGCACCAGCACAGGCTATCTGCAAGTCCAGAAATACAGCTTTGGCATACTGGGGTGAAAAAAGCCTCTGATATACTGCACATCTGGGATTAGACAAGCATAAGTGACTGTCAAATTTAGGACAGAAATACAGCTTTTTGGTTAGGGTGAAAAAACCCTCTAATATTCTGCACATCTGGGATTACACGTGCATAATAGTGTTCGAATTTTTATCGCGAATATAGGTACTTCGAAAATTCGCGAATATTTCGAATATAGTGATATATATTCGTAATTTTGAATATTCGATTTTTTTTAAAATCAGTACACATGATCCCTACCATGCTTCTAGCTTCTGGGCCAATGAGAAGGCTGCAGTATATTTGACTTTAGGAGTAGTGTTGTTTGCGAATTTTCGTAATGCGAATTTTCGTAATGCGAACTTTTATTGCAAATTTTTCAACTTACAACTATTAGACAAAGAAGATTATAGCACTATATTAGCCAAATTGCTCTATATTGGGGGTTTTTTTCCGAATATTTGCTATATTGCTATAACTTTGTTTTTTCAAATATTCGTAATATTCTAAAACAAGAATATATAGCAATATAGCGAATATTCGAAAAAAAAACGAATATAGAGCAATTTAGCTAATATAGTGCTATAATCTTTGTCTAATAGTTGTAAGTTGAAAAATTCGCAATCAAAATTCGCATTACGAAAATTCGCATATTACACGATCATTACCTTGCCGATTTTTCGAGTAAAAAAATCGTAGAATATACCGAATATTCGAATTTGCGAATATTCAACGAATATTCTACAAAATATTTGCGAAATATTGCGAATTCGAATATGTCCCCTGCCGCTCATCACTAGAGCATAAATGACTGTCACATTTAGGACAGAAATACGGCTTTTTGGTTACTGGGGTGAAAAAAGCCTCTAATATACTGCACATCTGAGATTAGACAAGCATCAGTGACTGTCACATTTAGGCCAGAAATACAGCTTTTTGGTTAGGGTGAAAAAAAAACTGTAATATACTGCACATCTGGGATTACACGTGCATAAGTGACTGTCACATTTTGGACAGAAATACAGCTTTTGGGTTACTCGGGTGAAAAAAGCCTCTAATATACTGCACCTCTGTGATTACACATTCATAAGTCACTGTCACATTTAGGCCATAAATACGGCTTTGGCATGCTGACGACAAGACCCGAGTGGTTTGCACGCTGTGCCATCAGATCCTGAAGCGAGACATTAACGTTCTGAACCTTAGCACAACCTGCATGACCAGGCATCTACATGCGAGATACGGGCTGCAGTGGAGTAAGCACCTTCAAAACCAAGAAAGGGCTCAGGCCCCTCCTGCTCCCTCCTCTGCTGCTGCCTCGGCCTCTGGAGGAACGTTGGCACCTGCCGCCCAGCAAACAGAGGATGTGCCACCAACAACACCACCTCAGTCACCAAGCATCTCCACCATGTCACACGGAAGCGTTCAGCTCTCCATCTCACAAACCTTTGAGAGAAATCGTAAATTCCCACCTAGCCACCCTCGATCCCTTGCCCTGAATGCCAGCATTTCTAAACTGCTGGCCTTTGAAATGCTGTCATTCAGGCTGGTGGAGACGGACAGCTTCAAACAGCTCATGTCGCTTGCTGTCCCACAGTATGTCGTTCCCAGCCGCCACTACTTCTCCAGGAGAGCCGTGCCCTCCCTGCACAACCAAGTATCGGATAAAATCAAGTGTGCACTGCGCAACGCCATCTGTGGTAAGGTCCACCTAACCACAGATACGTTGACCAGTAAGCACGGCCAGGGACGCTATATCTCCCTAACTGCACACTGGGCAAATGTAGTGGCGGTTACGCCACCGGCGGAGAGCTTTTTGGCGCACGTCCTTCTGCCGCCAAGGATCGCAGGGCATCATTCTTTGCCTCCTGTTGCCTTCTCTTCCTACTCGGCTTTATCCTCCTCTTCTACCACATCCTCATCCGGTCAGCGACAGACCTTCACCACCAACTTCAGCACAGCCAGGGGTAAACGTCAGCAGGCCGTTCTGAAACGGATGTGTTTGGGGGACAGGCCCCACACCGCGCAGGAGATGTGGTGGGGTATAGAACAACAGATCGACGAGTGGTTGCTGCCAGTGAGCCTCAAGCCCGGCCTGGTGGTGTGCGATAATGGGCGAAATCTCGTTGCAGCTCTGGGACTAGCCAGTTTGACGCACATCCCTTGCCTGGCGCATGTGCTGAATTTGGTGGTGCAGAAATTCATTCACAACTACTCCGACATGTCAGAGCTGCTGCATAAAGTGAGGACCGTCTGTGCGTGCTTCCGGCGTTCTCATCCTGCCGCCGCTCGGCTGTCTGCTCTACAGCGTAACTTCGGCCTTCCCGCTCATCGCCTCATATGCGGCGTGCCCACCAGGTGGAACACCACCTTGCACATGATGGAGAGACTGTGCGAGCAGCAGCAGGCCATAGTGGAGTTTCAGCTGCAGCACACACGGGTGGGTCGCAGTGCGGAACAGCACCACTTCACCACCATTGACTGGGCCTCCATGCGAGACCTGTGTGCCCTGTTGCGATGTTTCGAGTACTCCACCAACATGGCCAGTGGCGATGACGCCGTTATCAGCGTTACAAAACAATACTTCTATGTCTCATTGAGAAAACACTTAGGGCGATGATGGAAGAGGATGTGGCCCAGGATGAGGAGGAGGAAGAGGGGTCATCTCTAACACTTTCAGGCCAGTCTTTTAGAAGTGGCTCAGAAAGAGGATTTTTGCAACAGCAGAGGCCAGGTACAAATTTGGCCAGCCAGGGCCCACTACTGGAGGAGGAGGAGGAGGAGGATGGGGATGAAGCATGTTCACAGCGGGGTGGCATCCAACGCAGCTCGGCCCCATCACTGGTGCATGGCTGGGGGGATACGGAGGACGCAGACGATACGCCTCCCACAGAGGACAGCTTGTCCTTACCTCTGGCAGCCTGGCACACATGAGCGACTACATGCTGCAGTGCCTGCACATTTTAACGTGTGCTGACTACTGGGTGGCCACCCTGCTGGATCCCCGTTACAAAGAAAATGTGCCGTCCTTAAAGGGAACCTGTCACCAGGATTTTGGGTATAGAGCTGAGGACATGGGTTGCTAGATGGCCGCTAGCACATCCGCAATATCCAGTCCCCATAGCTCTGTGTGCTTTTATTGTGCAAAAAAATTATTTGATACATATGCAAATTAACCTGAGATGAGTCCTGTACGTGAGATGAGTCAGGGACAGTACTCATCTCAGGTTAATTTGCATATGTATCAAATCGTTTTTTTTCCACAATAAAAGCACACAGAGCTATGGGGACTGGGTATTGCGGATGTGCTAGCGGCCATCTAGCAACCCATGTCCTCAGCTTTATACACAAAATCCCGGTGACAGGTTCCCTTTAATTCCCTCACTAGATCGAAAGATGCGCGACTACAGGCGCACGCTGGTAGACGCGCTCCTGAGAGCATTCCCGACTGACGCCGGGGGACAAGTGGAAGCACAAGGCGAAGGCAGGGGAGGAGGAAGAGGTCGCCAAAGCAGCTGTGTCAGCGCCAGCACCTCAGAAGGCAGGGTTAGCATGGCTGACATGTGAAAAAGCTTTGTCACCTCGCCGCAGCAACTGGCCCCAACTGCTGATATGGAGCGTGTTAGCAGGAGGCAGCATTTGAACAACATGGTGGAACAGTACCTGTGCACGTGACTACACGTACTGACTGATGGTTCTGCCGCATTCAACTTCTGGGTCTCCAAATTGTCCACATGGCCAGAGCTTGCCCTGTATGTCTTGGAGGTGCTGGCCTGCCCTGCAGCCAGTGTACTCTCTGAACGTGTATTTAGCACGGCAGGAGGTGTCATTACAGACAGACGCAGCCGCCTGCCCACAGCCAACGTGGACAAGCTCACGTTCATTAAAATCAACCAGGCTTGGATCCCACAAGACTTGTCTGTACCTTGTGCAGAATAGACATTTATACCACCATCAAACATACATTCTTGTACTCAAGTCAAGTGCAATGATTCTTTGTTTTTTATTTTTTCTTATTTGTCCCAATATTTTGGGGGCTACCTACCCCAATAAAAAATATAAAAAAAACATTGTTGCCTACCTCCTCCTCCTCCATTGCTGCCTCCACTTACAACACCACATTCACCGCCTCCTCAACCTCCGACTCCAAATCCACCACCTTCTCTGAGTTGCAGGTTAATAATTTGTAATTTTTAGTTATTTTATTTCATTTTAAGTTATTTCCCTATCCACATTTGTTTGCAGAGCAGTTGCCATGCTCTTAAGCACATTTTACTGCCTTTTACATCCCTCTAGCCTTTTCAAGGACTATTTTAGAGCCATTTTAACAAAAAAAAAAGTGCCAATTTTAGTGCCCAAAATTGAGAAAATTCTTATTTCCAATTGTCGGGTGACATTTTACCATTTTTGGTGTATACAAACCCCTGCTGTGCCTGGGTGACAGGGGCCTAAATCTCTCAAAATGCTCTGTTGTATTGCTGGGTGACAAGAACCCCCTTTTGCCGTGAATGAACCCCTGTTGTGCCTGGGTGAGAGGGGCCAAAATCTCTCAAAATCCTCTGTTCTATTGCTGGGTCACATGAACCGCCTTTTGCCGTGAATGAACCCCTGCTGTGCCTGGGTGACAGGGGCCTAAATCTCTCAAAATCCTCTGTTGTATTGCTGGGTTACATTTACCCCCTTTTGCCGTGAATGAACCCCTGCTGTGCTTGGGTGACAGGGGCCGAAATCTCTCAAAATCCTCTGTTGTATTGCTTGGTGACATGAACCCCCTTTTGCCGTGAATGAACCCCTGCTGTGCCTGGGTGACAGGGGCCTAAATCTCTCAAAATGCTCTGTTGTATTGCTGGGTGACATTAACCCCCTTTTGCCGTGAATGAGCCCCTGCTGTGCCTGGGTGACAGGGGCCTAAATCTCCCAAAATCCTCTGTTCTATTGCTGGCTGACATGAACCCCCTTTTGTCGTGAATGAACCCCTACTGTGCCTGGGTGACAGGGGCCTAAATCTCTCAAAATCCTCTGTTCTATTGCTGGGTGACATGAACCCCCTTTTGCCGTGAATGAACCCCTGCTGTGCCTTTGTGACAGGGGCCTAAATCTCTCAAATTTATTGAAAACATCTGTAACTGATCGGAAGATGCGCGACTACAAGCGCACGCTGATGATAGCATTCCCACCTGACAGCAGGGGCACAGTGGAAGCACAAGGCGAAGGCAAAGGAGGAGGAAGAGGTCGCCAACGCAGCAGTTATTTTAAGTCATTTCCCTATCCACATTTATTTGCAGAACAGTTGCCATGCTCTTAAGCACATTTTGATGCCTTTTGCAGCCCTTTAGCCCTTTCCAGAACTATTTTAGAGCCATTTTAATGCCCAAAAGTTCGGGTCCCCATTGAATTCAATGGGGTTCGGGGTCAAGTTCGGGTCAAGTTCAGGTCCCGAACCCGAACTTTTTTCTCAAGTTCGGCCGAACTTTCCGAACCCGAACATCCAGGTGTCCGCTCAACTCTAGTCATTACAGACAGACGCAGCTGCCTGTCCACAGCCAACGTGGACAAGCTCACATTCATTAAAATGAACCAGGTTTGGATCCCACAAGACTTGACTGTAACCTCTGCAGAATAGACATTTATACCACCATCAAACATACATTCTTGTACTCAAGTCAAGTGCAATGACTCTTTGTTTTATTTATTTTTTATTTGTCCCAATATTTTGGGGGCTACCTACCCCAATAAAAAAATAAAAAAATCCTCAAAATCGTCTGTTATATTGCTGTGTGACATGAACCCCCTTTTGCCGTGAATGAACCCCTGCTGTGCCTGGTTGACATGGGCCTAAATCTCTCAAAATCCTCTGTTCTATTGCTGGGTGACATGAACCCCCTTTTGCCGTGAATGAACCCCTGCTGTGCCTGGGTGACATGGGCCTCGTTCTCTCAAAATCCTCTGTTCTATTGCTGGGTGACATGAACCCCCTTTTGCCGTGAATGAACCCCTGCTGTGCCTGGGTGACAGGGGACTAAATCTCTCAAAATCCTCTGTTCTATTGCTGGGTGACATGAACCCCCTTTTGCCGTGAATGAACCCCTGCTGTGCCTGGGTGACATGGGCCTCGTTCTCTCAAAATCCTCTGTTCTATTGCTGGGTGACATGAACCCCCTTTTGCCGTGAATTAACCCCTGCTGTGCCTGGGTGACATGGGCCTCGTTCTCTCAAAATCCTCTGTTCTATTGCTGGGTGACATGATCCCCCTTTTGCCCGTGAATGAACCCCTGCTGTGCCTGGGTGACATGGGCCTCGTTCTCTCAAAATCCTCTGTTCTATTGCTGGGTGACATGAACCCCCTTTTGCCGTGAATGAACCCCTGCTGTGCCTGGGTGACAGAGGCCTAAATCTCTCAGAATCCTCTGTTCTATTGCTGGGTGACATGATCCCCTTTTGCCGTGAATGAACCCCTGCTGTGCCTGGGTGACATTGGCCTCGTTCTCTCAAAATCCTCTGTTCTATTGCTGGGTGACAAGAACCCCTTTTGCCGTGAATGAACCCCTGCTGTGCCTGGGTGACAGAGGCCTAAATCTCTCAGAATCCTCTGTTCTATTGCTGGGTGACATGATCCCCTTTTGCCGTGAATAAACCCCTGCTGTGCCTGGGTGACATGGGCCTCGTTCTCTCAAAATCCTCTGTTCTATTGCTGGGTGACATGAACCCCCTTTTGCCGTGAATGAACCCCTGCTCTGCATTGCTGACAGGGAACTAAATTTAGTGAAAACATCTGTTACTGATCGGAAGATGCGCGACTACAAGCGCACGCTGATGATAGCATTCCCACCTGACAGCGGGGGCACAGTGGAAGCACAAGGCGAAGGCAGAGGAGGAGGAAGAGGTCGCCAACGCAGCTGGGGCACCGCCAGCACCTGAGAAGGCAGGGTTAGCATGGCCCAAATGTGGAAAAGCTTTGTCAGCCTTGGAGGTGCTGACCTGCCCTGCAGACAGTGTATAGTGTGAACGTGTGTTTAGCAAAGCAGAGAGCATTATCACAGGCCACATCCAATGTGGACAAGCTTACGTTTATTAAAATGAACCAGGCATGGATCCCACAGGACTTGTCCGTACCTTGTGCAGAATAGACATTTATACCAGCCTCAACCATCCATTCTTGTACTCAAGTGCACTTATTCTTTGTTATATGTCCCAATATTTTGGGGGATACCCCAATTTAAAAATAAAAAATAACACAAACCAGTGTTGGCTACCTATTCCTCCTTCACCGCCTCTTCCACCTACACCGCCACGTCAACCTACACCGCCACATCCACCGCCTCCTCAACCTCCTACTCCTAGATCCACATTTTTATTTTTTATTTTTCTGTATTTTATGTTATTTTAAGTCATTTCCCTATCCATTTGTTTGCAGAACAATTGCCATGCTCTTAAGCACATTTTGATGTCTTTTGCAGCCCTCTAGCCCTTTCCAGGACTATTTTAGAGCCATTTTAGTGGCCAAAAGTTCGGGTCCCCATTGACTTCAATGGGGTTCGGGTTCAGGGTCAAGTTCGGGTCAAGTTCGGGTCACGAACCCAAACTTTGTTTTCAAGTTCGGCGGAACCTGCCGAACCCGAACATCCAGGTGTCCGCTCAACTCTAGTTACGACCACTTTTGGTTGTGCTTGCACACTATAGGAATAAGCGCTGGCCTCTCTGGTGGCCAGGACTGTGGGAGTGCATATACGCATGCATGCGCAACAGCTCCCTAGCACCTCATATCTGCACTGCATTGGTGAACGTAACCCCTGGAAATGAGCAGTGTATAATGTGATGGAAGGAAAGGAGGCAATATAGCAAAGGAGGCAATATAGAGAATCACAATACATTAGTAAGTGCCTTGTATTAACTTTGTCTACGTGATAAATGCCATTGCTGAAGTGAGACAACTCCATAATTGTACAGTACATTTAGAATTTTGTCCACAGCAATCATGCAAGAGTGGCTTATATATTTTTCGTGCTCCATGGAGAAGCATGAGCCTAGACATAACCCCTGTGGGAATAGGGTGACCCTATCATATATTCACTATCCTTTTTCCCAACCTTCCGCAAGGTATTTAAAGAGAATGGTTGTGTTCATTCAACAGCTAATGCCCTCCTTTGGCTGACATAAGGGTCCAATAATGTGGAAAATTATACCATCCAGTTCTGCACATTGGCATTTGAGCTCACTTGGAATAATGAAGCTCTACTGGCAACATTTTACACTGGACTATCTAGATGCATTAAAAATGAGTTGGCCAGAGGAAATCTGTCAACAGAAAACTGCCATTATCCTATAATCCAGACAATTTATGCTGCATGAAGACTCTCTGATGAGCCAGTCAGTTTAACTGGTGAAACAAATTGTCAGCACTTAGGGTTTGCTAGTCAGTGTAGGGTTAGATTTGAGATCCAGGGGAACTCTGCTGAATATCCAATATAGGGCTTGGTAATCTAGTAGTTATGAAATAACAGGGTAATTCCCCAACTTGCGTAGAGCACCCCACAAATAGAATCCTGAGCAGATTGAGTATACCCTGAGTATACCCACTCTTCTACCTGACTTGCTATATGATGTTCATGAGTTTTAGAGATAATTTTTTTCATTTTGAATTATTGAATAAAATTTACATTTTCCTCTCCTTGGTATCTGCACATTTAATCAAAGATATTATAAAGAGACAATCATCAGTCTCTTAACAGTTTCAAGCAGGCTGCAACCTACATAGAGGGACAGAGCAAACCTGGTGCCTCTGGCCAGACCTGACGCGAAGATGACAGAGGGAACAGGGTCCAGGCCACAGGCAGGGTAAAAAGAGCAATGGCTTCTCACAGCAGCTGCCGCTGTAACACAATATAGCCAAATGATGAGGGCTTGTTTTTTGCAGGATGAGTTTTATTTTTAAATCCCACCATTTTGAAGTACATCTAATGTACTGTATATCAATTTTATAGCAATTTTGCTATTGTTTTTTGTGTTTTTTTTATAATGTTTGTGGTGAGGTAAAAGAGAATGATAAGTTTATTCTGCTTATCAGTACAATTGTGGTAATGCCAACTTCATATTTATATATATATATTTTTTTTTTTTTACTTTTGCATAATAAGAACGCTTTATTTCTGAAAATAATTTGTTTTTGCGTCACTGCATATAAAGACCCATAACATTTTTATTTTTCCTGTGGGAGGGCATGTATTTCCAGATTAGTTGTAGTTTTCATTGCCTATTTGGAATACATATAACTTTTTTTGTGTTGTTTGCATGTTTGAAAGGGCAAAAAAAAAATGCAATTTTAGCTTTCTAAGATGTTCACCATGCAGAATAAATAATGTAAACATTTAATTGAATGAGTTTCTATGGATGTGGTGATACCAATTATATTTACCTTTTCTTCTTTTTTTAACTCCTTCTACCGTTAACCCTCCTGACATTTTTTGCAAATCTGACATGTCACTTTATGTGGTAATAACTTTGGAACACTTTTAGTTATCCAAACCATTCTGAGGTTGTTTTCTCATGACACATTGTACTTCATGACAGTCATACATTTGAGTCAATATATATTTCACCTTTATTTAAAAAAAAAATAACAAATTTACCAAAAATTTGAAAAATTCTAAATTTTCAAAATTTTAATTTCTGTGTTTTTAAAACAGAAAGTGATACCTCATAAAATATTTATTACTTAACAATCCCCATATGTCTACTTTATGTTGGCCTCATTTTGTAAATGTAATAAAAAAAAATTTGGATGTTAGAAGGCTTAGAATTTTAGAATCAATTAAAAAAAAAAATTTTTTAAATGTCCAAAAAACACTTTTTAAGGACCGGTTCAGGTCTGAAGTCACTTTGTGAGGCTTATATAATAGAAACCCCCTGTAAATGACCCCACTGTAGAAACTACACCCTTCAAGTTACACAAAACTGGTTTTGCAAACTTTGTTAACCCTTTAAATATTCCACAAGAATTAAAGAAAAATGGAGAAGAAATTTCAAAATTTCACTTATTTGGCAGATCTTCCATTTTAATCCATTTTTTTCTTTAACACATTAAGGGTTAACAGCTAAACAAAACTCAATATTCATTACCCTGATTCTGCGGTTAACAGAAACATCCCATACAGTAGGTGAACCCGATTTTGTGTCAATCTCGCCGTATTTCTCGGCGAGATTGAGCACATACGAGCCCCATCGCGGGAGCCAGCGCCGAGCTGGCTTGCCGCGATGGAGAGCAAGCGCGTCATAGAAGAGGCGGGAGATCCGACTTGGATTCCCGCCAATTCTACACGTGTGCGGCGTTTGTTATGAATCCTGAGGGGGAAGTCCCCGCCGGATTTTAAATAAAAATCCGGCCTGGGTCCCGCCCTCAGGAGCATACCGGGCCCTTAGGTCTGTTATGGGTTGTAAGGAGAGCCCCCCCTACGCCGAAAAAAACGGCGTAGGGGGTCCCCCTACAATCCATACCAGACCCGTATCCAAAGCACGCTACCCGGCCAGCCAGGAAGGGAGTGGGGACGAGCGAGCGCCCCCCCCCCCCCCTCCTGAGCCGTACCAGGCTGCATGCCCTCAACATGGGGGGTTGGGTGCTCTGGGGCAGGGGGCGCACTGCGGCCCCCCCACCTCAGAGCACCCTGTCCCCATGTTGATGAGGACAGGGCCCCTTCCCGACAACCCTGGCCGTTGGTTGTCGGGGTATGCGGGCAGGAGGCTTATCGGAATCTGGGAGCCCCCTTTAATAAGGGGGCCCCCAGATACCGGCCCCCCACCCTAAGTGAATGAGTATGGGGTACATCGTACCCCTACCCATTCACCTGCAAGAAAAGTGGTAAAAACACAAATAAACCACACAGTGTATTAAAATATTTTATTTTTCTGCTCCGGAGGCCGCCCCCTGTCTTCTTTATTAGCTCTTTTACCAGGGGGGGCTCTTCTTCTTCCGATATCCCGACGGGTCTTCTCCGCTATCCGGGGGGGGTCTTCTCAACTCTCCGGGGTTCTCCTTCTGTCTTCTCCTTCTGTCTTGTTGTCTCCTTCTGTCTTCTGTCTCCGGGGGGGGCTCTTCTTCTTCCGATATCCCGACGGGTCTTCTCCGCTATCCGGGGGGGTCTTCTCAACTCTTCGGGGTTCTCCTTCTGTCTTCTCCTTCTGTTCTTCTTCTGTCTTCTCCTTCCTTCTTGTTGTCTCGGCGCACCCCGGTTCTTCGTCTCGCGAGACTCGGCGCACCCCGATTCTTCTCTCTGTTGTTGACTCGGCGCACCCCGGTTCTTCGTCTCGCGAGACTCGGCGCACCCCGATTCTTCGTCTCGCGAGAACCGGGGTGCGCCGAGTCAACAACAGAGAGAAGAATCGGGGTGCGCCGAGTCTCGCGAGACGAAGAACCGGGGTGCGCCGAGACAACAAGAAGGAAGGAGAAGACAGAAGAAGAACAGAAGGAGAAGACAGAAGGAGAACCCCGAAGAGTTGAGAAGACCCCCCCGGATAGCGGAGAAGACCCGTCGGGATATCGGAAGAAGAAGAGCCCCCCCCAGAGACAGAAGACAGAAGGAGACAACAAGACAGAAGGAGAAGACAGAAGGAGAACCCCGGAGAGTTGAGAAGACCCCCCCCGGATAGCGGAGAAGACCCGTCGGGATATCGGAAGAAGAAGAGCCCCCCCTGGTAAAAGAGCTAATAAAGAAGACAGGGGGCGGCCTCCGGAGCAGAAAAATAAAATATTTTAATACACTGTGTGGTTTATTTGTGTTTTTACCACTTTTCTTGCAGGTGAATGGGTAGGGGTACGATGTACCCCATACTCATTCACTTAGGGTGGGGGGCCGGTATCTGGGGGCCCCCTTATTAAAGGGGGCTCCCAGATTCCGATAAGCCTCCTGCCCGCATACCCCGACAACCAACGGCCAGGGTTGTCGGGAAGGGGCCCTGTCCTCATCAACATGGGGACAGGGTGCTCTGAGGTGGGGGGGCCGCAGTGCGCCCCCTGCCCCAGAGCACCCAACCCCCCATGTTGAGGGCATGCAGCCTGGTACGGCTCAGGAGGGGGGGGGGGGGGGGCTCGCTCGTCCCCACTCCCTTCCTGGCTGGCCGGGTAGCGTGCTTTGGATACGGGTCTGGTATGGATTGTAGGGGGACCCCCTACGCCGTTTTTTTCGGCGTAGGGGGGGCTCTCCTTACAACCCATAACAGACCTAAGGGCCCGGTATGCTCCTGAGGGCGGGACCCAGGCCGGATTTTTATTTAAAATCCGGCGGGGACTTCCCCCTCAGGATTCATAACAAACGCCGCACACGTGTAGAATTGGCGGGAATCCAAGTCGGATCTCCCGCCTCTTCTATGACGCGCTTGCTGGGATGTGCTGTCGCTATCCCAGTGAGTGCGAGATCTCGGCACCACGTCGCCGAGTATCAGCGCGACGCTGTCGTGCTGAAAACACAATGTCACAAACACCTACTGTATGTGGTCGTAAACTGATGTAAGGGCACACAGCAGGGTGCAAAAGAAAAGGAGCGCCTTATCGTTTTAGGAAGGCAGATTTTAGAAACTACACCCCATTTTAGAAACTACACCCCTCAAGGTATTCAAAACTGATTTTACAAACTTTGCTAACTATTTAGGTGTTCCACAAGAATTAATTGAAAATGGATATGAAATTTCAGAATTTCACTTTTTTGGGCAGATTTTCCATATTAATAATTTTTTCCGGCTAACAAATCAAGTATTAACAGCCAAACTAAACTCAATATTTATTGCCCTGATTCTGTAGTTTACAGAAACACTCAATATGTGGTCGTAAACTGCTGTATGGCCACACGGCAGGGCACAGAATTAAAGGAATGCCATATGGTTTTTGCAAGGCAGATTTTGATGGACTGTTTTTTTGACACCATGTCCCATTTGAAGCTCCCCTGATGCACCCCTAGAGTAGAAACTCCAAAAAAGTGACCCCATTTTAGAAACTACACCCCTCAAGGTATTCAAAACTGATTTTACAAACGTTGTTAACCCTTTAGGTGTTCCACAAGAATTAATGGAAAATGTATATGAAATTTCAGAATTTCACTTTTTTGGGCAGATTTTCCATTTTAATAATTTTTTCCCGCTAACAAAGCAAGGAGTAACAGCCAAACTAAACTCAATATTTATTGCCCTGATTCTGTAGTTTACATAAACACCCCATATGTGGTTGTAAACTGCTGTATGGGGACACGGCAGGGCACAGAAGGAAAGGAATGCCAAATGGTTTTTGGAAGGCAGATTTTGATGGACTGGTTTTTTGACACCATGTCCCATTTGAAGCCCCACTGATGCACCCCTAGAGTAGAAACTCCATAAAAGTGACCCCATTTTAGAAACTACACCCCTCAAGGTATTCAAAACTGATTTTAATAACTTTGTTAACCCTTCAGATGTTCCACAAGAATTAATTGAACATGGATATGAAATTGAACTTTTTTTTGGCAGATTTTCAATTTTAATCATTTTTTTTTCTGTTAACAAAGCCAGGATTAACAGCCAAACTAAACTCAATATTTATTGCTCAGATTCTGTACTTTACATAAACACCCCATATGTGGTCGTAAACTGCTGTACTGGAACACGGCAGGGCGTAGAAGGAAAGGAACGCCATATGGTTTTTGGAGGGCAGATTTCACTGGAATAATTTTAACTTACTATGTCACAATTGAAGGCCCCCTGATGCACCCCTAGAGTAGAAACTACAAAAAAGTGACCCCATTTTGGAAACTAATTGAATAAGGTGGCATTTTTTTTTTTTACTATTTTATGGTACAGATGATTTTTGGTTGCTCTATATTACACTTTTTATGAGGCAAGGTAACAAAAAATAGCTGTTTTGGCACTGTTTTTATTTTTTGTTATTTACAACGTTCATCTGACAGGTTAGATCATGGGCTATTTTTATAGAGCAGGTTGTTACGGATGCGACAATACCAAATGTTTCAGTTTTACATAATAAAGCATTTTTGAAAAAAATTATGTTTTAGTGTCTCCATATTCTGAAAGCCATAGTTTTTTTTATATTTTTGGGGCGACTGTCTTAAAAAAGCAATTTTTGTCACCTTACATCACAAAAAGTGTAATAGCAAGCGATAAAAAAGCCATGTGCACTTCAAAATTGTACCAATCAAACCATCATCTCATCCTGCAAAAATTATACCCTACCTAAGAGAATCGCCCAAAAAATAAAAAAAACTGGCTCTCAGACTATGGTGACACTAAAACATGATTTTTTTTTTGGTTTCAAAAATGATATTAGTGTATAAAACTCAATTAAATAAAAAGTATACATATTAGGTATCTCCGCATCTGTAACAACTTTCTCTATAAAAATATCACATGATTTAACCACTTTTTTATTTATTTAAGTTTTATACACTAATATCCTTTTTGAAACAAAAAAAAATCATGTTTTAGTGTCACCATAGTCTGAGAGCTATAGTTTTTTTGTATTTTTGGGCGATTATCTTAGGTAGGGTATGATTTTTGCAGGATGAGATGACGGTTTGATTGGTACAATTTTGGGGTACATATGACTTTTTTATCGCTTGTTATTACACTTTTTGTGATGTAAGGTGACACCGTTTTTTTTTTGGTTTTTTTACGGTATTCACCTGAGGGGTTAGGTCATTAGGTCATGTGGTATTTTTATAGAGCAGGTTGTTACGGATACCGTGATACCTATAATGTATATTTTTTTTTTATTTTTTTTTACATTTAACACAATAAAAGCATTTTTGAAACAAAAGAAAATCATGTTTCAGTGTCTCCATAGTCTGAGAGCCATAGTTTTTTGGACGATTGTCCTATGTAGGGGCTCATTTTTTGTGGTGACAGTTAGGCTACTTCGTTAGGATCCGTTTTAAGGCTCTCACAAGCGGCCCCAAACAGATCAGTTTAGCCCCAATGCATTCTGAATGGATAAGGATCCGTTCAGAATGCATCAGTTTGGCTCCGTTCCGCCTCCATTCCGCTCTGGAGGCGGACACCAAAAACAGCGATGCAGAGCCAAACGAATCCGTCCTGACTTACAATGTAAGTCAATGGGGACGGATCCGTTTACATTGACACAATATGGTGCAATTGTAAACGGATCCGTCCCCAATAAGTCAAACGCATCCGTTTGACTTATACTTAGACTTAGACTTTTTTTTGACTGAGTTATGCAGACGGATCCGTTCTGAACGAATACCAGCGTTTGCATTATAGGTGCGGATCCGTCTGTGCAGATACCAGACGGATCCGCACCTAAACGCAGGTGTGAAATTAGCCTTAGATTGGTACTATTTTTGGGGGCATATGCCTTTTTAATCGCTTGGTGTTGCACTTTTAGTGATGTAAGGTGACAAAAAAGTATTTTTGACAGTTTTTATTTTAATTTTTTTTATGGTGTCTATCAGACAGGGTGGGTCATGTGATATATTTATATAGCCGGTCGTTACGGACACGGCGATACCTAATATGCGTGTTTTTTCCTTTTTTTTCCCTATTTTTTATTATGAAATCAGGGGAAAGGGGCGTTTTTTGCTTTTTTTTAACTTGAAACTTTTTTTTATTGAAAACACTTTTTTTTTTTTTAACCTAATTTCTGTCCCACACTGGGACCTCAACTTTTGGGGGTCTGATCCTCTCTCCAATGCATTACCATACATTTGTATGGTAATGCATTGCCTGTTAGTGTATGACACTGAGTCATACACTAACAGGTTGCCTAGGAGACAGCCTGAGGCTGGATCTCTTCGGCACCTGTAGATGGCAGGTCCCGATGCCGTGCAAGGCATTGGTCTGCCTTCGGACACATTGAGTCCCTACCACAGCAGCGCGGGGACTCGATGCACTCCCTCACCCGCCGCATTTAGGGCCAGATGTATCATTACTCTGACAGCTCACTCCACTTTCACATATGGCTAAAGTCAGTTTTAGCCAAGTCAGATTTATGATCGGCCCTTTTAGACTGTAATAAATCTGGTTTGATGGTAGCAGTTTATCCGTCAGTAAGCAGCTTTACAAAAGTCGCACATCTTTACGAAAAAGTCGCACGTTTTTATGAAAAAGTCGCATGTTCTATTAAAAAGTCTCATAAGATAAGCATGGTCCTCACTGGAGTGAAATTGGGACTTTTTTGCGACTTTTTTGCGACTTTTTTAAATAGTCCCAATAGTAAATCTGTCTAGAGATTCATTTACATAAGAAAACACGCCCACTTTCAGAAAACTGGCGAGCATAGTGCAGAGCAGAAAAAAGTCGCAAATTTGTGCGCAGTTTTAGCGTTTGGGACTTTTTTGGGACTTTTTCACTCCATTATTCTGACCTGAGCTAATGATAAATCTGGCCCATAATGTTTAATTGAATGTGCAAATATCATAAGACAATTTACAATATTGTGGGGTGGTCCACATGCAGAGGTTGACTGGGAACTTAAAGTGGCCCTGGAAAAATACTAAAAGTGGCCCCATTTTGTAGTTGGGTCCAAATTGATAGAAGGCAGGGCCAGCAATACCAAATTGTGGCACATTATACCACCCTAACAGTGTTATATACCACAGTCCATTGCAAAATACATCCCCAAAAACTTCCAATGGCTGGCCATGAGGAGGGCTCAGGTGGCCCCCTGGGCATCGGCCCACCGGGAAATTTCACTGTGAGGTCAATCCGCCCCTGCCCACATGAAACCTTTTTACTGAGCTCACCATTGTATTGAAATATCCCTGCATTCATGAGGCAGAAAGGCAGAAAGAGCTGCTCTAAATCTGCCATGGCCATCTTAAGTTGTGCAGAAGTAGAATGTTCCTTTAAAATACCTTCTGGTCTGTCAACTTTCTCTCGTGTGGAATTAAAGTAAATCTTTTAGATCTTTGTTAATTAAAGTTTTGTTCATCCATACTGACTCAAGAGCAATCACTATTTGTTCTTATATGATGTGACACAGTGAGGGGAATGGTTTGGGAAAACAGGTATTTTCCTCCAAGCGTGTGCTGCTGGGCTGATTTGCAGCCAGGTGGGGTCAAATACCGGACAGGATTTTAATTGCCAGTCCGGGTTTTTGGCAGCACCTGGCTGTCCTTAAATAGGCAGCTGGACTCAGCAGCAGGATCTCTGTGTTGGGATCTGAGGCTTGGTGCCAGGTTGGAGGGCTGAGACCCATGGGCCAAGGAAACAGGCCCCCTAGAGCCTGCCGTGGACTGCTGGAGGCAGAACTGACATCAAGGTGACTTGTCTTATATGAACTTTCCAATTTGTGTGAAGTAACACCAAGATGTACTTTCCATTGCGTGTGAAGTAAACACCAAGACTGCAAAGTAACACATTGTTTTGTGCATTTTCCTCAAGTGTGAATAAAAAACTGAAGTTTTGCATTAAGAACTTGTCTTTTGCCTCTGTACTGCGTCCGCTTACCCTAACATTTAGAGAGAAACCCCACAATTGGTGGAGGATGCAGGCAAGCGCAGTGAGGCAGGCGTGATCGCCGAAGTATTGTTGTATTTTATTTTAGCTCCGGGCACGGTTGTATGTCTTACATTAAACCCACTAAATTTCAACCCATGACCCTCGACAAAATGGAGGCCATAATGAAGGCTCTTGTGGAGGCTAACCAGCAGCAGCAAGAAACCAACCTGCAACAACGGGAGGCTAACAGGCAGCAGAAAGAAACAAACCAGCTGCTGTTACAACACATGGTGATATACAGACAGCAGGAACATCCCAACGCATCCATGATGTCCGGAAAGCGGTCCGTGCGGCGATCCCCAAGATGACACCCTTAGATGACATCTAAACCTACCTGGCGATGTACGAGAAGGGAGAAACTACCCCGAGACCAGTGGGCTGAGGTCGTCGCTCCGTCCCGGGCATCGGATTCTCAGCGGGTGTATTGTTGTCGCTCCGTCCCGGGCATCCGATTTTCAGCGGGTGTATTTCGACTTGCCAGACGATCAAGCGGCCGACTACCAGAAAGTAAAGTGTGAGATTCTGGCAAGACTGGGGGTGAATGTGTTGGTTCGGGCCCAGCGGGTACATAAGTCGGGGTTTAACCCAGCTGAGCCCGCGAGACACCATATTATGACTTATTTCACTTCTTGCAAAAGTGGCTACAGCCACTAGTCCCACGGCTATGCTGGATCAACTATTAGCTGATATTTTCTGGAGGGCTTTGCCACCCCCTCTCCAACACTGGATCGGCCAGGTGTCTCCTGGCAATGCCCTGGAGATGGTGGACCTGGTGGAACGCTATGAGCTACTAAGAATCTACAGGGGGGTTCTTTTAGGAGGGGAGAAGTCAAAACCCGAAAATCTCCACCCCAGGCTCAGAGAAATAAGCCGATGAAACCCACCTGGGATGTACCCACTATGGGCCTGGCTCATAGTCTTCCCTTATCCCGCAAAATACACACATATCTTATTCATTAGACCTCCATTTTTATTCTATTTTATTTCCACAGCATTTTTTGAAAGAATTTTTTATTTTATTTTATTTTTTAAATAAAAAAGGGGGAAAATAATAGAAAAGGGAGAAAAAAAAATAATAACATTTTTTAAAAAAAGATTATTATTTTTTTTATTTTTTTTTATTTTTTGTAAACTTTCTTAATCTCTTCTAAATGCCCTTACAAATCATTTTTATTCACTTTTATTTCTCCCATCGTTTCCACCTATAGAACACCCCCCCCCTCCATGTGCACGTATATGTGTACGTATAAAAATATACACTTAGGGAGAAGTTACCTGCTGATCTAAAAAACATCTAAAAATAACATCATAAATCTCCGGATTCTCCCCATATTCATATGGGGTAAGAGAAACCAGCCATTGCCGGTCAAAATACCCTGGTCACAAAATATATCAAAATATATTACTATGCATGATGTGGTTCTCTGCCATTTCCTTTAGACTAACAATTGCCAACAGCTATATTTGAATGATCCCTGGGAGAAGCTGTGGTGCGTTTCACCCTGGAACGCACACCGGAACCTTTATCACTTCCGGTTTTCTCCACACCAAATTCCCTCTCCCTGGCCATCACATTATATTATATATATAAAAAATAAACCTGGATACCCCTCCTAAACATCCCCACACCTACCCACATTATCCAACAAGAAGTCCATGTACTTTTGTGCCGATCCCTCAGCCGCCTCGGTCCCGATGCGTTCCAGGCTGGAACGCATACCGGAAGTGACGTCGCTTCCCCTCCTGGTCCACACATTCAATACACTACAAGACCGAGATGCTTTCTGATGCGTTCCACCCTGGAATGCAAACCGGAAACCACTCCTAGCTAAGCCTACCACAATGCGTTCCACCCTGGAACGCAAACCAGAAGTGACGCCACTACCTCCCGTTTTTTTTTGGCGCCGTTTTCTGGCATTCTTTGGCACCTTTTCACTGTTTAAATAGCTGCCATTATGCACGATGCACTTATGCTCCTGATGAAGGGGATCCCAGTGACCCCGAAACGCGTTGAGCCTACTCCCACCCCTACCCTGTGCTAAAACAATAAAAAGAAAATAACCAGAAGTTCCAAGTGTGACTGCCGTTATTTCCGGACGATCTTACAGGCGACCCAGGCGCAGGAGGAAGCAGAGTGGGTGTTATGTGCTTTATCCCACCCTGCCCCTCCTGGGTGAAGTGAGTCTTTACTACAAAATGCCTTTTTTATTTTTTTCATTGCGATTTTAACCAACTACCATTACTGTTTTAATTAAGGTTATTTTGCACGTTTTCACAAACGTTGTGTTTTTAAATAACTGTATTAATAACTGTATTAATTGACCATTTTTACCGCAAGTAGGCCATTACTTTTGAGGCTATTGGCGCCCTATACAGGTCTATTTTTCTTACGTTTTTTCCCTATCCTCGCATTGTGTCCATTTCAGGCTTACCCCTGTCTGGACACTAGACCTGTGGCTGCCTACCACCTCTCCAGTAATCAAACACACCCGTATCACAGGAATTTTAAACCACCAACTAACGGTCCTTCTCTTTGGCGCCCTGCCTGGATATCCCAGACTCTTTTCACCATAAGGAGTCTGTGACTAATCCCCTCTCTTTTTTCCCCTCGTATCTCTGTCTCATAGTCTGCTGGCAGTGTCAGGAGCCTGGCCATGTAAGGGCTGACTGTCCCCATCGGGTTGAGCCCATGGACACTAATTTTGGTTACTGTCAGTGGCTATATGCCAGGAAACTGTGTGCAACAGGTACCTCGGAATCTCTAGACCACTTCTGCCAGGTGGAAGTGGGAGACACTCAAGCGGAGGTGCTGCTCCGGTGGAAGAGGGGGAAACAACCCCGCTGAGTGTAATGGTGGGAGACATGGAGGACTTGCCACCGGGTCCTGAGTTGGCAGACCTCAATGTCTCCGGGGAAAATTTCGGTACAGCACAACACGGGGACCAAACCCTATCGCGAGCCTGGGAGAATGTGGTAATAATTGATGGTGAACCATAACAACCTGGGGCCAAGTCGATGTTTCCCCGTTTTGTGGTTCATCAGAATATGCTGTATCGGGTAAACCATCTGCGGGGTGAACATATTGAACAGTTGGTGGTGCCCCAGGCTTATCGCAAACTCATGTTTGAGTTAGCCCACCAACATGTTCTTGGGGGTCATCTTGGAATGCAGAAAATACAGGACCGGATATTACAACGGTTTTACTGGCCTAGTGTGTTTAGAGAGGTGGACGAGTTTTGCAAGTCTTGCCCAACTTTCCAAACAACTAGCCCCCAGCACCTTTTCCGCAGTTCCTTAGAATCTCTCCCGATCATCGAGGTACCGTTTGAGCGAATCGCTATGGACCTCATAGGTCCAGTACCGAAGTCCGCTAGAGGACACCAACACATCTTGGTCATCCTAGATTATGCCACTCGGCATCCGGAGGCGGTGCCTCTACGACATACATCGGCAAAACTTATAGCTAAAGAGTTAATGGAGATGTTTTCCCGAGTGGAGCTACCTAAAGAGGTTCTGACTGACCAGCGAACCCCTTTTATGTCCAAGGTCATGAGGGAACTGTAAGTTGCTGCAAATCAAACCGCTACAGACATCCGTTTATCATCCTCAAACTGACGGCCTGGTAGAAAGGTTTAACCAAACATTAAAAAACATGTTAAAAAGAGTGGTGTCTAAGGATGGTAAGGACTGGGACCTTCTTCTGCCCTATCTTATGTTCGCAGTGCAAGAGGCGCCCCAGGCCTGTACTGGGTTCTCGCCCTTTGTACTGCTATATGGCAGATATCCTCGTGGTCTGTTGGACATGGCCAAAGAGGCGTGGGAGCAACAACCCACCCCATATAAAAGTGTCATTGATGTCGTTACCCAGATGCAAAATCGGATAGAGACAGTGTTGCCTCTTGTTAGGGAGCATATGGAGGCAGCTCAGCGAGCCCAGAGTCGGGCCTATAATAGTCAGGCTCGGGTCTGGATCTTTAACCCGGGTGATCGGGTTTTGGTTCTGGTGCCAACCGTGGACAGTAAGTTCCTGGCTAGGTGGCAGGGGCCCTACAAGGTACTCGAGAAAATTGGAGATGTAAACTACAAGGTACATCAGCCAGGGCGGCGAGAGCAGGTTTGCCATGTGAATTTACTCAAACCGTGGAAAGATAGGGAAACCTGTACAGAAGACAGCCTGCGGCTGGGTTTTCTAGGAGAAAAGGTACCGGCCCCTCTGTCTGATGCAAGAGAGGCAGCTGCCAGACAGCCTCTCCTCTAAACAAACTCAGGAGTCCAGGTAGTTCGTTAGTCGGAACACGGATGTGTTCTCAGACCTCCCTGAACACACTTCAATAATCCAGCATTGTCACTGAGCTTCAGGCAAAAGTCCGATTAAAACCATATCGGGTGCCTGAGGCTCGGTGACAAGCCATTTCGGAGGAAGTGCAGCTAATGCTGCAACTAGGCGTTATTGAGGAGTCTAAAAGTGAGTGGGCCAGTCCTATAGTTTAATACCCAAACCAGATGGGACGTTACGGTTCTGTAGCGATTTTCGTAAACTAAACAAGATTTCCAGGTATCCCATGCCCCAGGTGGATGAGCTCATCGAGAGGTTAGGACAAGCCCAGCATTTTTCCGTTTTGTACCTCACTAAAGGGTACTGGGAGGTACCCTTGACAGAGGCTGCCAAAGAGAAAACTGCCTTTATCACACCAGAGGGTCTGTACCAATATAAGGTGTTACCCTTTGTACCACATGGCACCCCTGCCACTTTTCAACGACTTATGGACATTGTGCTTCGTCCACATCGTCAGTACGCTTCGGTTTACCTGGACGATATTGTCATCCACAGTACCGACTGGGAAATTCACCTACCCAAAGTGCAGGCCGCAGTGGACTCCCTTCGGAAGGCTGGACTAACTGCTAACCCCAAAAAATGTGCGATAGAGTTAGAGGAGACTAAATACCTGGGGTATGTCATTGGGCGCGAAGTCATCAAACCCCAAGTGAGGCAATACGGAATTGGCCCTGACCTGTCACTACTAGGCAAGTAAAGTCGTTCTTGGGAATGGTGGGCTATTACATGAGGTTTGTCCCCCACTTTGCTAAGGTGGCCGCGCCATTGACAGGGCTCTTGAAGGGACGCAGGTCGGTGATGGTACACTACGATAATCAGGCGGAAGGGGCTTTCTCCGCTTTGAAGTCGGCCCTGTGCGGGTCCCCGGTTTTGGTGACGCCCGACTTAAAAAAGGAATTTATAGCACAGACTGATGCCTCCGAAGTAGGCCTCGGTGCTGTACTGTCTCAGGAAATCAACAGGGAGGAGCATCCTATTGTCTTCCTTAGCCGTAAGCTCACCGCAAGCGAGACCAGGTACAGTATAGTGGAGAGAGAGTGCCTGGCTATCAAGTGGGCACTCGAGTCTTTCCGTTATTATTTGTTGGGGAGAAAATTCCACCTGGTAACCGACCACTCCCCTCTCAAGTGGATGAGCCAGGCCAAAGACAGAAATCCCCGGGTCACCAGATGGTTCCTTTCCTTACAGAACTTTAAATTTACAGTGGAACACAGGGCAGGCTGGTTGCAGGGAAACGCGGATGCCGTGTCCCGAGTACATTGTCTGGCGAGTTTTCATCCCCTCAGGGTTGAACAAAGGGGGGGGGTATGTGACACAGGGAGGGGAATGGTTTAGGAAAACAGATATTTTCCTCCCAGCGTGTGCTACTGGGCTGATTTGATGCCAGGTGGGGTCTAATACCAGACTGGATTTTAATTGCCAGTCCGGGTTTTTGGCAGCACCTGGCTGTCCTTAAATAGGCAGCTGGGTTCAGCAGCAGGATCTCTGTGTTGGAATCTGAGGCTTTGTGCCAGGTTGGAGGGCTGAGACCCATGGGCCAAGGAAACAGGCCTCCTAAAGCCTGCCATGGACTGCTGGAGGCAGAACTGACATCAAGGTGACTTGTCTTATATGAACTTTCCAATTTGTGTGAAGTAACACCAAGATGTACTTTCCATTGTGTGTGAAGTAAACACCAAGACTGCAAAGTAACGCATTGTTTTGTGCATTTTCCTCAAGTGTGAATAAAACACTGAAGTTTTGTGTTAAGAACTTGTCTTTTGCCTCTGTACTGCGTCCGCTTACCCTATCTACCAGAGCGAAACCCCACAATGAGCAGATATAAAATAAGCCTGACGTAGACGAACAGTGATGTTAAAATTACTGACGAGTAAATTACAAAATCCTTATTGCTATGCAAAGCAGACATAAGAAGCCAAATATACAAGCAGAGAACAGTATTTACAATCAGAGCACAAGCACTAAAATGAAGATCAGCTTTGACAAATATAATTGCTTTTACTTAAGTATAGTGCCTTTACATATTTCTAATCAGCATCCTTGCATCAAGACATTATCTTGCTAAACAGTATAATTCTATGTGTGATTGCCTCAGCACAGAAGAGGATAATAAGTAAAGCATGCTAAATTAGGGACTTAAGAATTCATTTTTTATTATATGTAATTTATAATACAGTCACTGATGACAAGATTAAGATTCATACTTTATATCCACAGACAAAAAGCATATTAACCTTATTCATTCGCAGAAATGCCTTTCTTTAGGATATATAAACTTTATGATTATCTCCTCAATACACAAAACAATTGCATTCAAGGGTGCATTCACACTACGTTGGCAGTGTGTGTTGGGTATGTGCAAGATTCTGATATATTCATCAAATATATCCATAGGAACCATTCACCTCACAGAGGTCAAAAGAGTGTGCTTATGGCCTCCATTAGTCCGGTATATCAGTATACAATTTTTAAACATGGGAGCAATGGCGGATGTACACTATATAGACACATGTATTGGGACACACCTCTTAATCACACCTCTTAATACCTGAATTAAGATTGGTCATAGACCCTACAGGGTCCTTCTCTCTGCTGCTGGTCAAGTACATAATGAGCTCTCAACAGTAATTAATGCTGTGAGAATCAGGTTCTCATGTACCCAGCCAGAGACCGCACATTCCCTCTTGAATTCAACTTCTGTGGCCCGCACCTCAACTCCTAAGCCCCATGCTCCATAGTTAACTGGAGGAGGACAGAAAATGGTGGCTATTGATGACCACCACAGAGCGCCAGCTTCTGGGGCAGTATATTGTGCTACACTGTGTTTTTTGGTTCTGCTGGGATGGTATTTTGCACTATGGTACTATTGACCATGCCTACTTGTGTTGCCCGCCTTCTGTTAATTTGGACCTGCCTACAAAATGGGGCCACTTAAGTTTTTTTTTTCCAGGGCACTTTAAGTTCCCAATCCTCCCCTGTGCAGTCCCATTGCCACAGGTGTATAAAATCCATCCCCTAGCCATGCAGTCTGCCTTTACAAATGTTTGTGAAAGAATAGGTAGTTCTAAAAAGCTCACGTAATTCCAGTGTGGTCCTGTAATAGGATGCCACCACTGTAACAAGTCAGTTCATGAAATTTCTTCCCCCTAGGTATGTCACCATCAACTGTGATTGGTAATACTGCAAAGTGGAAGCGTTTTGGAACCACAGCAATTCAGACATGAAATGCCAAACCATTTTAAGTTACAGAGGGGAGTCTACAAATCTTTCCCAATGTATGGCCAAATAAATTCCAATGTGATGGGATTTATTATAGAAATATCACATAAAAGGGGACACATTTAAAATAAATGGAAAATAGGTGAACAAAGTCACCAGTGAATCTCCTCGCACTTTGTGGTAACAAATCAGTTTTTCCTAAAATGGAGGCTGAACATGTTACAAAGTGAAAACCCCAGGAACACAATATCACCCATGATGCCATGCAGCGAGACAATCCGCAGATAGCCATTCCCTGTGATGTCATAGCCCTCATCCTACACGATCTCCACTAGTGTCTGGTGAGCTGAGCATGGGGAGAGACGTGGCAAGAGCTCATGCGCTAGGGACAGTGTTGCTGCAATAATCCAGTGGCCATGTTTGATCCATCCACCATGTTTGGCCATCTGGTCTCTACCCTTTTAAAGCTAAATACTATTAGGTTAATAGTAGGGAGGGATCCTAGACTTTATGGAGGGATACACATGGGATTATGGTCATCCCTGTTGTGGATCCCTTAATTTTATTGCTTTGAGGGAGGTTTACCCGTCTCAATGCTGTGTAACATCTCTGGTACCAACATACAGGAGGACAGGTGCTACTTCATACATGTTCCAGCTCCCACAATCCCCGCTGGGGGACCCGGAGCACACCCGGATGGTCACTGCATCTGAAGGGTTAAAAGTATCATGTGTCTTCTCTTTAAAGCAGTAGACACCCGGCGGTTATGGTGCCCGCTGCGCGCACAAACAGGTGCCATTTTTAAATGCCCGGTTGCTGATGTAAATTTACTGTCAGCGGTCAGAAAAGGGTTAACTTTCAAGCCTTTACACTAATATTGGGCCACCAAGTGGGAAGAATATGATTAGGCAGAGTGGCCTGGATATACCTGATTTATAGCAATTTGTGACAAATTAATTCGGAAGTAATCAAATTTCTTGCCAAAATTTTGCAAATCGGCCGCATCTAATTTTTCAAAGCTTCACTCATCTCTAAAAGTCACCTTTACACCTGAAGCATAAGGTGGTTCTTGAGATTCTTAAAGGGGCTTTGCAGGATTTTTATATTAACAGGTCATCGACTCACGAGATCCCCATCCGATCAGCTGTTCGAAGAGACTGCGGTGCTCCGTGAGCGCTTAGACATTTTCCTAGGCCAGTGATGTCATGTTCATCGGTTGAATGGCCTAGGTACAGCTCAGTCCCATTTAAGTGAATGGGTACCAAGCACAGTACCCACTGTGCTTGGTAAACTGCAAGAAGGCTGCGGAGGTCATTGGAGCTTATTGGAGCTCCAGTGAGCATCGCCTCTTCTTCAAACAGATGATCAGCAGGGTGCTATCCTTGTGAAAATCATGGAAAACCCCTTTAAATACATGAATAGGCCCATAAATGGCTACATGCTAATAATTAATTTTAATGACTGCAGTATGTGTAGCTCACAAAATAAAAAATCCAAGATCTGACCTTTCCTTTTGTTCACATAGCATAGCAAACTGGCTGTATCGACAATATGTGGACTGATCGGTAAGACTGCCTATAAGATACAATTCATCACTATAGGGATGACCTAAAATTTTATAGTGCATTTTTTTAAAGGCTGTCTCTTACCACTAGCAACCATGTGTGTACCTATAATTATATATATCACAAAACGTTAGGGATTTTTGGTTTGTGAGTGAAATTTCAGGATAAACCTAAAATGCACTCTGTCTAAACTTTTGAACGCACGTGTTCAACTGTTCAATGTTTCAGTACTTTTTGCACAACTTGCTGTTCTCTAACAAGGAGCTTAACGGCAAAATTCACAACAGGTGTTTGATCCATGAATGGCCCAATACATTTCCTGGTTCAATTAGAATTGGTATTTAAACAGTCCTTCTCATCGTGCTGCTCATATTTTGATATCATGAGACCAAGACAGCACCTAACAATTGATCAAGAGTACCTCGCCATTGCGAGGTGTCCGGCAGGATGTTCTCAGATGGAAGTGGCCACTGAGCTTAGAGTGTCACAGAGTGTCATCAACAGGTTGCAACAGAGATACAGAGAGACTGGAATAGTCACAGAAAGGCAAAGAAGTGGAAATCCTTTGACCACATCCCACACTGATGACCGCTTCATTGTGAACAATGCCCTGCGGAACCGGATGATGAATGCCACACAACTCCAAGCACTTTTAAGGGAGGTGACAGGCACCCATGTGTCGCATCAGACCATTCCAGACCTTTTACATCAGCATTTTTTTCTGCATGCTAGACAACCTGCAAGGGTACCTGACCACAGGCCTCAACATCTTGCATAGGCCAGGGGGCATCTACACTGGACAAGGGGCCAGTGGGCCTCAGTGCTGTTCACAGATGAAAGTCGATTCACACTAAGCAGAAATGCTGGCGGATAATGATTTTGGAGACATTAAGGAGAGCTCTATGCATCAGCCACTGTTGTCACCAGGTGAGCCTTTGGTGGTGGTGTTACAGAACTGCACTACACACATGGTACACTGACAAGCCCATACCACTTAAATAACAGCATTAATCCAGTTATTGTGCCTCTGCATGAACAACACAGGCCTATTTCATCTTTAATGCGCCAGCTCATCGAGGTTGCATCATAGGGAACGACTGCTGGAGACTGGGTATCTTAAATGGAGTGGCCTGCACTTCCCAGAACCTAAATGACCTGAGAGCGCTACCCTTTAAGAAGAGTGGGATGCCATGCCTCAGCAGACAATAAGTCGACTTGTGAACAGCACGAGACGCCGTTGTCAAGCTCTATGCATCAGCCACTGTTGTCACCAGGCGAGCCTTTGGTGGTGGTGTTACAGTGTGAGCAGGTGTGTCTAGTCAATACAGAACTGCACTACACACATGGTACTCTGACAAGCCCATACCACTTGAATAACAGAATTAATCTAGTTATTGTGCCTCTGCATGAACAACACAGGCCTATTTCATCTTTAATGCGCCAGCTCATCGAGGTTGCATCATAGGGAACGACTGCTGGAGACTGGGTATCTTAAATGGAGTGGCTTGCACTTTCTCCAGCCCTGATTCCCATTGAAAACCTATGGGATCAGCTGAGTCGCCATGTAGAAGCTCGTAACTCTGTACCCCAGAACCTCAATGACCTGAACGCTACCCATTAAGAAGAGTGTGATGCCATGCCTCAGCAGACAATAAGTCGACTTGTGAACAGCATGAGACGTCATTGTCAAGCTCTAATTGATGTTCAAGGCCACATGACAAGTTATTGAGACACTGACATTTTGTGGGGGTATACCCACCACTGTTGTTGGCTTTGTTTCAATAAATTGTTTGCGATAAGGAAATCACCATTGCATGCTTCTGCTTAAATGTCCTACTTTCATTATATAATATTACTGTATTGTAAACTTTTTACGTTTTCCATAAATTTCACCCGAAAACCAAATATCCCCAACTTTTTTGTGAGTATATATATATACAGTACATACAGTAGTTACCCATTAAAGTGTATTCATTGAACAGATCTTACAGTACACAAATACAATATATGTAATGTATGATATATTATTATATATTGCATAATGGGCAATTGATTATCAGGAACAACAATCAGAGCTGGTTTACATTGAGTCATTTTGATATCTATGGGCAAATATTTCAAATATTTGTTTCATAAAACTTACAAAATGAGCCCTCTGGTGGAATAAAGTGGTATTAATATCACTTCTCCAATGCTATGTATAAAATTTTAGAATTTACATTTAGAATGTCATCTAAAATCATATATACAGTAGCAACAACCATTAAACTTCCCATACAGTTATGGCAGATTAAGCAGAGTAAATAATGTTAGACGATAATTGTGTAGTGAAGATGTATGTGATGACTGAACAATTGTACTGAAAATGGTTGTTCAACACTTGTAAATTTGTTTATGCAAACAAATAAATTATTAATGAATTGTGGGAATGTAAAGCTACATCATGTGATTTTTTAGCAATATGTAAAATCAGGCGTGTTTTATGTAAATTGTTGCTGTCTACATACAGTGAACGATCCTCGATTAAGCAAGTAAATGATCGCATGTGAATAAATTTGTCCACAATTATTTCATGAATATGTTTGTTTGCCATCATCTTTGACCCCTTAAGGACCCTGTAATTTTTCACCTTAAGGACCAAGCAATTTTTTGCAAATCTGACATGTGTCACTTTGTGTGGTGATAACTTTAAAATGCTTTTACTTATCCAAGCCATTCTTAGATTGTTTTCTCATCACATATTGTGCTTCATGACAGTGGTAAATTTGAGTCTAAATATTTCATTTTTATTTATATAAAAAAAATACCAAAAATTTTAAAAAATAGCAATTTTCAAAATTTCTATTTCTCTGCTTTTAAAGTGATACCTCCTAAAATAGTTATTACTAGAGATGGGACGGGGGAATCTTGCTGGATTCGTGGGATTCGTGGACTCGAATCCCGACGTAATTTACCGGATACGAATCCGACGAATCCCGGTGGGGCCCAGACTGGTGGTGGCGGCGGCAGGGCACAGCAGAAGATGAGCGCTTCGCTGCTGCGACAGGGGAGGGAGAGGCGTTTCCTTTCCCTGTTCCTCTGATAGGCTGCCGGTACAAGGCCCGCAGCCTATCAGAGGCCGGTTGACGTCATCGCGCCACCTGAGTCGTACAGCGCGGGACACGGGCCAGAAGAGGCCTGCATCGCAGCGGAGGTAAGTAAGTGTTTTTTTATTTTTTTTATCTGTTACTGGCACATTCGCGAGGGGGAGAGGTGAGAGGCACTATGATACTACTGGCACATTGCGGGGGGGGGGGGGGCACTATAATACTGGCACATTATGGGGGGAGATGGCACTATGATACTGGCACATTATGGGGGGAGGTGGCACTATAATACTGGCACATTATGGGGGGAGATGGCACTATGATACTGGCACATTGGGGGGAGATGGCACTATGATACTGGCACATTATGGGGGGAGATGGCACTATGATACTGGCACATTATGGGGGGAGGTGGCACTATAATACTGGCACATTATGGGGGAGATGGCACTAGGATACTGGCACATTGGCGGGAGATGGCACTATGATAATGGCACATTGGGGAGGGAGATGGCACTATGATACTGGCACATTATGGGGGGAGATGGCACTATAATACTGGCACATTGGGGGAGAGATGGCACTATGATACTGGCACATTGGGGGGGAGATGGCACTATGATACTGGCACATTGGGGGGGAGATGGCACTATGATACTGGCACATTGGGCGGGAGATGGCACTATGATACCGGCACAAGGGGGGGGGGGGGAGAGAGGCACTCCGCACTTGATACTGGCACATGGGGGGGAGGAGAGAGGCACGGAGAGTGACCCGATTTTGGAAACTACGGGAGAAGGTGGCAGTTTTGTTGGTACTATTTTAAGGTACATATGATTTTGGGTTTACACTTTTTGTGAGGCAAGGTAACAAAAAATTGCTGCTTTGGCACCGTTTTTATTTTTTATTTACAATGTTCATCTGACAGGTTAGATCATATGGTATTTTTATAGAGCAGGTGGTTACGGACGCGACAATAACAAATATGACTACTTTTTTTGCTGTTTCTTTCAGTTTAAAAAAATAAAATAAAATGTTAGTGTCTCCATATTCTGAAAACCATAGTTAGTTTTTTTTTGGGGGGACTGTCTTATGTAGGGGCTCATTTTATTCAGTATGAGATGATGGTTTGATTGGCACTATTTTAGGGTGCATATGACTTTTTGATTGCTTGGTATTACACTTTTTGTGATGTAAGGTGACAAAAAATTGCTTTTTTTTTACACGCTTTTTATTTTATTTGTTCACCTGAGGGTTTAGATCATGTGATATTTTTAAGAGCATGGTTCTTATGGATGTGGCAATACCTAATATGTATACTTTTTTTATTTATTTAAGTTTTACACAATAACAGCATTTTTGAAACAAAAAAAAAAATCATGTTTTAGTGTCTCCATATTCTGAGAGCCATAGTTTTTTATTTTTTGGGTGATTGTCCTAGGTAGGGTATAATTTTTTCGGGATGAATAGGCCTTTCTGATCGCTTGGTGTTGCACTTTTTGTGATGGTAGGTGACAAAAAATATCTTTTTAGGCACTGCTTTTATTAGATTTTTTTTACGGTGTTGACCTGAGGAGTTATGTCATTTGATATTTTTAGAGAGCAGGTCCTTACAGACGTGGCAATACCTAATATGTATTCTTTTTTTAAATTAAATTAATAATAATAATAATATTTTTGAAACAAAAAAAAATCATGTTTTAGTGTCTCTATATTCTGAGAGCCATATTTTTTTTCTTTTTTGGGCGATTGTCTTAGGTAGGCTAAAATTTTTGCAGGATGAGATGATGGATTGATTGACACTGTTTTGGGGTGCATATGACTTTTTGATCGCTTGATATTACACTTTTTGTAAGGTGACAAAAAATTGCTGTTTTTTTTGGAATTTTTTTTTTAAGATGTGCAAAAAATTACTAATTTCCCCGCGACGCACCCGCATCCTATCCGGCCCTCACACGTGACGCCCGTGTGAAAGAGGCCTTAGTGTCTCCATAGTCTGAGAGCCGCAGTTTTTTTTTATTTTGGGCGATTGTCTTAGGTAGGGTATCATTTTTGCGGGATAAGGTTGAATTGGTACTATTTTGCGGGGCATACGCCTTTTTGATTGCTTGGTATTGCACTTTTTGTGAAGGAGGGTGACAAAAAATGGGACTGTTTTTATTAGATTTTATGTGATATTTTAATAGAGCAGGTCCTAACAGACGTGGCAATACCTAATGTATACTTTTTTTTATTTATTTAAGTTTTACACAATAATATCATTCTTGAAACAATCATGTTTTAGTGTCTCCATAGTCTGAGAGCCATATTTCTTTTTTTTTTTGGGAGATTGTCTTAGGTAAGGGCTCATTTTTTGCAGGATGAGGTGACGGTTAGATTGGTACTATTTTGGGGGGCATATGCCTTTTTGATCGATAGGTGTTGCACTTTTAGTGATGTAAGGTGACAAAAAAATGTTTTTTTTAGCAGTTTTTATTTTACTTTTTTGATGGTGTTCATCTGAGGGGTTACGTCATGTGATATTTTTATAAAGCCAGTCGATATTTTTTTATCAATTGTCTTTTTATTGACGATTTTTACAAGAATAAAAATGTACATACAAAAAAGAAAACATGACTTTGGAGTACATTATTCCTGATACAAAGATATAACTGAAGTCATTTGAACAGCAAAGAAAAAAGCATACATCATATTTTTGTGTATGTATATCTCTATATTGAGTAGGTCTGAGAGAGTACACACACAATGATCATAGATGAGTAGTACTGTAATAAAAGCCTACAGGCTACTAAAGTAACAAAGTTTCTATTTTTTGCTTTAACTATGCAGAGCTATATAAAATTTACTATAAGAAGGATTCGGACATACAAAGGGGAATGACAAGACTTGACACATTAGGGTTAGGATGGGTAAGGTAAGGTGTAGATTTATTCAATTTGAGACATCAAACACCATGTCCCATTGCTTCCAAACCCGGTCAAATTTGTCCACCGAGGCAAGCAATGTAGCCGACATATGTTCGAGGCGTCTAACTTCTAATACACTATCTATGAGTTCAGCCCGTGATGGGCAATCTATTCTTTTCCAGAATCTTGCCAGCAAGCGTCTAGCCGCAGTCAAGATGTATAACATTAACTTTAATAAGTGTTTCTTCAAAGGTATGTGTGGAATATTTAGCAAGTATATGTAAGGGTCTAAGGGAAATCTTATTTCAAACAAGCTGTATAGAATTTCCTGTACCATACTCCAGAATGGAGTTAAAATCCGGCATTCCCAAAAAATATGGATATGTGACCCCACCTCCGTGTTGCATCTCCAACAACGATCCGAAACATCAGGGTTAAACTTATGTAATAACTGGGGGGTGTGGTACCAAAACATCATTATTTTGTAAGTGTTTTCTCTATGAATAGCACACGTTGATGTCATCGCAGCTCTCTGCCAAATTATCCTCCAATCCACTGAAATAGAACGGTGCAAAAGCGATTCCCACTTAGACATATATGAATGACGGATAGATGCTGGAGAGGCCGGGGAGGAGAGGAGCACATATATTTCAGATATAAGACCCTTAGTAGACTTCGAAAGCTTACATGTCTTCTCAAAAGACGTGGGGACAGATACCTGTTTTGAGTGAAACAATGTAGTGAACAAATGTTGGATTTGCAAGTATTGATATCTAGTGACTTCCGTAAGTGACCTAGAACTTCTAAGCTCATCAAATGAAAGTAATTGTAGTGTTCTATAATCAATCATATCCGCAAACCTAAACATCTTCTTGGAAAAGCAAGGTTTAAAAAAGGAGACTTTTAATCCAGCATTGAAAAGCGGTGTAAACAGAAAAGATGTCATGGAGGATTTCTCGGAAACCAGGGAGAAACGGTGTTTACAATGTTGCCATATTTTGTACGTATGTAACATCGGTCCTAATAATTCTGGCAATTGAGCGTGTGGAATTGGGGACCATAACAAAGAGTTAGGATGTATCGGAGCAATCCACAATTTTTCAATTTCCATCCACCTAGAATAGGCATAGAGTTTAGACCATGCTGGTATCCGTCTAAGATGCGTGGCCCAATAATATTTGGTAATGTCTGGAACTGCCAACCCCCCTTGAGATTTCAGGGCCATAAGGGTACTACTAGCTATCCTATGCCTCTTCACATTCCATATGAATTTAAATATACCAGCCTGCAGTGCCCGTAGTTCCGTCCTTGGTACATGTACCGGGAGGGTCTCAAATAGGTAGAGCAGTTTTGGCAAAATGGACATTTTAACTGCCGCTATGCGGCCAAACATGGATATGGGAAGAGACATCCATTTAGCCATCAGACGCTTAAGCTCTAGAAAAAGGGCGGGGAAATTATGGGAATATATAGAAGAATATGTTGCTGCTAAATTCACACCTAAATAACGCAAGGCAGCATCTTGCCAACGAAAGCGATAGTTAGACCGTAACGGAGCTAATACAGCCACTGGTAAGTTTAAGGGAAGGGCTTCTGTTTTCGAGGAGTTAATCTTATATCCGGAAAGTCGACTATACAGTGTTAACATACCAAATAAGTTGGGCAGAGTAATATGCAGGTCTGATAAGGTAAGCAGAACATCATCCGCAAATAATGATATCTTATATTCAACTTGGTTAACCATGATTCCATGAATATCCGGGTGGGACCTAATTGCTGCGGCTAAGGGTTCAATGCAAAGCACAAACAGGAGAGGGGAAAGCGGACATCCCTGCCTGGTGCCGTTTTTAATCGGGAAAGGAGCTGAGTTTGCATATGGTAATTTAATTGTCGCTGTAGGATGGCTATATAATGAGTGGAGGGCTGAGAGAAAGGGACCAGAGAATCCAAAGGCCCGCAGGGTGGAAAACATAAACGGCCAGCTTAAGCGATCAAACACTTTTTCAGCGTCTAGGCTCAATAGTAGTGCCTGTTGATGTTTCCTATTGACAATATCTATCAGATTAATAAGTCTTCTCGTGTTATCCCCACCCTGCCGGCCCCTCACAAAGCAAACCTGATCCGAATGTATCAATCGCGGGAGCCAATACGCCAACCTATCTGCCAATATTTTGGTGAATATTTTCAATAGGGCGGTAATTTGCGCAATCTAGGGGATCTCTTCCCGGTTTCGGAATGAGAGTTATATGGGAATGAAGCATGGTTTCTGGTATAGCTGAACCTTGTAAAAAGGAGTTAAAAAGCTTACATAAATGAGGTGTGAGAAGAGATGAAAAAGTCTTGTAGTAAGAATAGGGTAACCCATCCGGCCCAGGTGACTTGCCATTAGGTAACTGGGAAATTACACCTTGAATCTCCTCAGTCGTGATCTGGGCATTAAGCGCAGACCCTGCTTCTGATGATAATTTGGGTATATTACTTTGAGCCAAAAAAGAGTCAAATAGTGTTTGGCGATCAACTGGGTCAGAGGGTGTCTGTGGTGTAAGGGAGTATAAGGAAGCATAGTATTGCTGAAATTGGTCAAGTATCGCTTTGGGGTCATATACCATGTCTCCACTGCTCGTTCTCAGAGACATTGGAGTAGTAGTCGCGGTTGACTCCCGCAATTGATGAGCTAAGATAGTATGTGATTTATTCCCCCACATATAAAACCGTTGGCGCGAGTACAATAGGAGTTTACCAGTTTTCTCAAAAGCCATTTCACGTAATCGAGCACGGAGAGGTACTATACGCTGTAGCAAGTGACAGGAGCGATGAGTCCCTAAACGGGTTTCTAATTGTTTTAATTGGGCAAGGGTGTTATTATACCGGAGATTGTAATCCCTCTTCAATCTAGTGCCTACACTAATACATTTGCCTCTGAAAACGGCCTTATGTGCTTCCCACAGTATAGCTATAGACGGGGCCGAGGGTTGATTAAAGGTAAAATATTCCTCCAAGGAACTTCCCAATTCCTGTCTAGTCGGCAATTTAGTAAATAAAGATTCATTAAGTCGCCAGTGGCATACCCTAGGACGAGCACCCCTTGGATTAAACGTGACCGATATTGGCGAGTGGTCTGACCACGTAATATTTCCTAATTCAGCATCTGTCAGCATCCTAAGGGCAGGTGTATTCCCAAAGAAATAATCTATATGAGTATGAGTTCTGTGAGGGTGGGAATAAAACGAATATGTCCTAGCCGAAGGATTATTGACCCTCCACAGATCATACAGGGCATATTGTCTAATGAGCTTTCTAAAGAGACGTGATAATTTTCGCTGGGCTCTAGACGGTGGTGCGTCTCCGAGGGTCAATCTATCCCAATATTCTGAAAAAGCGACATTAAAATCTCCGCCTATAACAAGCGCTGCCGGCAAATATTTTTCCAGTTCCCGAAAAACCTTCCTCAGGAATGGAATCTGGTTCGAATTTGGGGCATAAATATTGCAGAAAATAAGTGGAGCACCGTGGAGGGAGGCCTGGAGTATTACATATCTACCATGATCATCAATCTGTGTGGATTCAACTTGTAAAGGACATGTAGTAGATAAAAGAATAGCAACCCCAGCAGTTTTTGTGTCAGCACTGGCTGAATATATTCGTGGATAGGATCTGGCCGCAAACTTAAAGGAGCCCTCTCTGTCAAAATGTGTCTCCTGCAGGAAAACAACGTCTGCCCTTTGAGATTTACATTCAGTGAGAGCTAGACGTCGCTTTGCGTTAGAGTTGAGACCTTTAACGTTCAAGGAAATGCACTTAATCATGAGTGTATGTGGTGTAACAGTACTTGCCAATGACCAGAGAGGGACCCCCTAAAGAGCATCCGTCTCCATATACTGAAATTCGTCCCAGTGCAACATCAATAAGGAACCTAGGAGGAAGAGACATAAGGGAAAAGGGAAAGACAAAGGACAACATATACGACAAAGAACATGATATACAATTCTGAACAATGGGTGTGATCACCCAGTCAAGACTCAATATAACGTGAGCAAAAATGAAAAATAAAGCCCACGTCTGTCCCACCTCAAGATCTAAAGTGAGGGAAAGAGAGAGGGCAACAAATAGAGTCCTGTTGGTAGGGACCTGACTGGACGCCATAGCAGGCGAGGCCAGAATGGTAACTCAGGGAATATCTGAGACAAAAGAGATCAAATAAAAAAGAGAGAAACAATGCAATGAAAACAATTGCACTAATTCTAAGAGCTGCTGCTCAAAAAATAATTATCTGAAGGCCTCAGAGGGATTCAATCCCTCAAAAATAAACTTTCAAGGAGGCGCGTCACGAAGGGGAGATCCATATGCTCCCGGTTGGGATGGAGGTCGGTTTCTTTTCCGCTGGACTGTGTGCCATGATGGAGCAGGAGCTGAGGGAGGGTCTGGGATCTCCCAATTATCAAGGGCCGGAGTGTTAAGGCCCAAAGAGGAACAAAAACGGGATAAGTCCGCGTGTGTGCGCAATACAGAGGACTTGCCATTCTTCGTAGCAATCAAAGCAAAGGGGAAGCCCCAACGATATGGGATTTTGAGATCTTTCAAACATGCTAATAGAGGTTGAAGGCTTCTCCTTTTCTGTAGGGTCAGCCAAGATAAGTCCTGGTATAGTTGGACACTTGAGCCTTTAAAAGAGATCGTACGTAAGGTGCGCGCCTTGGCCATAATGGATTCTTTCAGGCAGAAGTCATGTAGGCAACAAATCACATCTCGTGGTTGTGACGTAGTATTTTTCGGCCTAAGCGCTCTGTGGGCCCTATCAAGTTTAATGGCCAGCGGTGTTTGGGGCGCCAAAATCAGATTAAACAGTTCGCTCAATATAATGTCCAAGTCCTCATCAGACTCCGAGTCTAGCAGACCCCTAACCCGTATATTATTACGGCGTCCTCTGTTGTCCAGATCTTCCAGATGATTAGTATTTTCTTTAATAGCTTGGGATTGAGTGGCTATAATAGACTGTAATTTGGACACATATCTTCTGGTGTCATCATGCTCCGATTCAATCTGATCTACACGAGCAGACACTTGCTGAAAGTCCACTCTTAGAGAGGAAATTTTGGCTTTAAAGGCATCATGTACCCTGGCCACCATTACTTTAAAATCCTCTTTTGTGGGCATCTGTTGTAATGCTTGCTGCAGGGATTTCATATCTTGGGAGGCACAAGGGGGCTCATCCCCATTCTCATCGCCAGAAACTGTACGTTGGGTCCATATATTTATTTCTTCAGGGGGGTGCAAAAGGGCAGAAGCTGTGTCTGCCTCAATATCAGGGCTGTCTCCCCACTCACGGCGGCGTGCCGGCGTAGCCGCGGGCTGCCTGGCCTGCTTAGGTGCCGTTTTAGGCGGCATGTTGGTGGATATACACTGGGAGCCCTGTAACCAGCCAGGGGACTCCAGGCCCAGGTCAGGGGCGTCTATGGGCCGCTCCGGTACAAAATCCACAGCCAGGGGGCAAAGAGAAGGTTCCCCTGCTATCGTGTTGCTGCGCTCACCTGCCGTGACAGAAAATGCAGGGGCCGTCTGCACTGTAATGGCGCCTGTGACTGACCGTTGGAGGAGGCCGCTCTGGGAGGACGGAAGCTGGGAGCCGCGGGTAAAGTAGGTGTCCAGGGTTCTTTCCCCTCGGGAGAACGGGTGGGTAATGGGCTTCTTTAGGGGTAACTTTTTCCCCATGTGACACGCCGCTGTAAGCAGATTCGGCCCGATTTAGGAGCAAGAGCAGCGGAGCTCAGGGATCACGCCGCCATCTCTGCAGACGTCCAGGCCACGCCCCCGAGCCAGTCGATATTGATGCGGTGATACCTAATATGTATACTTTTCTTTTTTTTCCCTATTAAAAAAAAATATATATTACTTTATTTTGGGAAAAGAACGCTTATCAGTGACTGCCGGACCCCTGACGCTAATCGGGCAGGCGGAGCTCCTGCACCCGCCCGATCAGCCCGCCGTACATGTATGGTGCTGGTCCTTAAGTCACGTCCACCAGCGCCGTACAAGTACGGCGTGGGTCTTTAAGGGGTTAAAATGTGATTATGTTGATAATCCTATAATCGATTATTCACTCTTCTAAATCTGCCACTGGTAGTCAAAGTACACTGTATCAAAAACACAGCAAAAAAGAGACAAGAGAAAAGACCAGAACCATTCAAGATAATGAGGGACATTTATCAACCTACCTATGCCACTATTGTGGCATAAATAAATTGGAAATTATGAAGCACTCCAAGCGTATACAATCATTTTTGGCTTTTTAAGCTTCTTTAAGCTTTTTAAGATTCTTACTACTTTTTTGAGGTGGTGAAAAAAGGAGTGGGGCTTAGTGCAGCCCGCTGGCTTTACTATAACTTACACCAGATACTGGCATGAATTATCCCTGAAGAATACACAGGCCCTTGATTGGCATAGCCTTCAGTTTCTAGTGCACAGACTGCCAGAGATGTATCTAATTTATTAAGAGGCATCTTCCTCTTAATAAATTAGATGCATCTCACTCTAGAGCACAGGGGTCAATACTGGTGTATGCAGGGCCGGCGCAACCATATAGGCGAACTAGGCGTTCGCCTAGGGCGCCGGCCTGCTGGAGGCGCCATGGTGGGCTCCCCCTGACTGGGGCTGCAGCCCTGGGCGACAGGGCGAGCGGCTCTTGAGCCGCCCCCAGCGCCGTTACAGGGGGGCCAGGAGGTGGAGGTCCTTCCTAAATATGGCAAAAAAATTACCGGAGGAGAGGAGGCGGGCGGCAAGGCAGGCTGTTCTAGCAGCTCCCCACTCCTCCCTCGTGCGCCCTCTGTGATGCCGGAATATGACGTCATTCCGGCCCCTGCATACTAAACGGCGCGCTGGAGGACTTAGGAGCTGCACCACACTGGACCCCAGGGAGGTGAGTGTTTAAGTGTTTGACTGAGTGAGTGTCTGCCTGTGTATTTATGTCAGTGGGTGAGTGAGTGTATGTATGTCTGTCTTTCTGTCAGTAAATGTATGTGTGTCTGTCATTGAGTGTCTGTCTGTGTATGTCAGTGAGTGAGTGTATGTCAGTGAGTGTGGATGTCTGTCGGTCAGTAAGTGTCTGTGTGTTTGTCAGTAAGTATGTGTATGTTTGTCAGTGAGTATATGTGTGTGTTTGTCTGCCAGTGAGTGAGTGTCTGTCAGTGAGTTTCTGTGTGTGTGTGTGTTTCAGTGGGTAGGTCTATGTCTGTCAGTGAGTGTCAGTCAGTGAGTGAGTGTGTGTCTGTCTGTCAGTGAGTGTATGTGTGTCTGTCAGTGAGTGTATGTGTGTCTGTCAGTGAGTTTCTGTGTACGTCATTCAGTGAGTGTCTGAGTGCGTGTCTGTCTGTCTGTCAGTGTGTGTGTGTCTGTCAGTGAGTGAGTGACATGAGGGGGCAGCAAAATGGATCTTTGCCTAGGGCGGCAAAAATCCTTGCACCGGCCCTGGGTGTATGGAAATGCCAGTCTTCATAAATGTCCCTGAATATATATAGTATACTCGTAGAGGCACTAGAGTAGACAAACTAATCCTGTAGATGGCGTAAACTTAGGGGATAGTGTACCAAGTGTGCTGCACCAGAATAGTGGAGTGATTTTGCCTGTTTTATGGTGGAGTAGGCATTTGCACCAACTTTATGATGTATTTGCGCTGTTTTAGGTTGATTTGTGCCATGCCCAGCAGTTTGCCTTTAGTAAAGGGAGGCCAGATGTTTTGTCAGAGCTACATTTTTAGCCAAAAAATTAGCAAAAAAGTCACCAGTGTAATCCAGCTCTCTGGTGACGTACAAACTGTCGGAACTTTTGTAATAAAGAAGATTTTGACTTTTGAATAAAAAATCCATAAGTATTTTGTGTGACAAATTTAACATTACAAATTTTGTAAGTTTGCTTGAAACCAAATATGTGCAATCCATGATAGAGAGCAAAAATTTGTTAACACATTGCCCTCTTAGGCCCCTTTCACGCGAGCGAGTTTTCCGCGCGGATGCGTTGCGGGAGGTGAACGCATTGCATCCGCACGGAATCCTGACCCATTTATTTCTATGGGGCTGTTCACATGAGCGGTGATTTTCATGCATCACTTGTGCGTTGCGTGAAAATCGCAGCATGCTCCTCTTTGTGCATTTTTCACGTAACGCAAGCCCCATAGAAATGAATGGGGTTGCGTGAAAATCGCAAGCATCCGCAAGCAAGTGCGGATGCGGTGCGATTTTCACGCATGGTTGCTAGGAGACGATCGGGATGGAGACCCGATCATTATTATTTTCCCTTATAACATGGTTATAAGGGAAAATAATAGCATTCTGAATATAGAATGCATAGTAAAACAGCGCTGGAGGGGTTAAAAAAAATAATAATCATTTGACTCACTTTAATCCACTTGATCGCGATGTCGGCATCTCCTTCTGTCCCCTTTACTGAATAGGACCTGTGGTGAGCATTAATTATAGGTCAAGGACCTTTGATGACGTCACTCCGGTCATCACATGGTACGTCACATGATCTTTTACCATGGTGAAGATAATACAAACGGATCCATTCTGAATGGGTGCAGACGGTTGTATTATCTGAATGGATCTGTCTGTGCAGCATGACTGATCTGCACCAAACGCAAGTGTGAAAGTAGCCTTATAAGGGAGCCACTTCACACATACAACGAGCGCTGTAGCCGCCTCAATGTCTTCAGCGGGAACAGACTTTTACGGAAGCCGCTCCACACATACACCGAGCGCTGTAGCAGCGATGGTTCTTTTCCAGCCTTGGCGTCCCACGTGGCATCCCGAGTGTTTGGTAGTATTGCCTGTCTGTTGTATTGCTGGATCGCTGCTCACTGTAAGATCATTGAGAGTTCATTTCAATCGAGTAGTATCAGTAATTCTTCTCTTTTACCTTTAGTTAAGCAGTCTCCTCTTTTTATTTAGGTTCCATCTGTGGCTGCACGTCTCACTATTGGATTCTTTAGAAGATCTTCTTGGATTGCATTTAGTTTATCATCAGATGCGTTTCGGATCGAGTTGCTCGAACCCGAACTGCAAAGTTCGGGCTCGTACCAAATATTGCGAGTATGGGTACCTGAAGTTCGGGTTCGGTGTTTGGGTGATTTTATTATTTTCCGTTATATCATGGTTATAACGGAAAATAATAGCATTCTTAAAACAGAATGCTAAATAAAATGTCTATTGAGGGGTTAAAAATAAAAAATAAAACTCACCTCATCCACTTGATCGCGCAGCCGGTATCTTCTTTTCTTCAGGACCTTCAAAAGGACCTGCGGTGACGTGGTCAGTGCGGTGACGCTCACCACGTGGTGAGCGCAGTGACGTCACCGCAGGTCCTTTTGAAGGTCCTGAAGAAAAGAAGATACCGGCTGCGCGATCAAGTGGATGAGGTGAGTTTTTTTTTTTTAACCCCTCAATAGACATTTTATTTAGCATTCTGTTTTAAGAATGCTATTATTTTCCGTTATCACCATGTTATAACGGAAAATAATAAAGTGAAGTTTTGGTCCCCATTGACTTAAATGGGGTCCGGGTTTGGGGTGAATTTCGGGTCCTGAACTTTGACCTGAAGTTCGGCTGAACCCGGCGAACCTGAACTTCCACGGTTTCGCTCAACCCTAGTTTTGGAGCCTGCATGCTCATTCGTCAGTGGTATAAAAATGCAATCCATATTAGTGTCCTTTTAAACTATCTCTCTATAGGTGGGATCACTCATGAGTTTTGTGATGGGAATTACCCCTGCGTCTATGATTATGGGTTCCAAATTCAAATAGCGTATGTGCACAGAGAAGGCTGATACAAACTTATGGTTGTAATCAGTAATCTACTTTATTGTAAATTAGCAGACAATCTTATACCATGATTATTGGTAGACGCCCAACAGCCGTGCGTCACATAAAACCACAAAGACAGAAGAAATCAAACATCTTTATCAGAAAAGAGAAGCTAACATTTATAAAAATAGAACAGGAAGGGGGAGTGGGTTGTCAGCTGATTCTCCACCTGCATGTCTGCAAAAAGCTGACACTTGTCTAACATTTTATTAACCTCTAATTGAACTCTGGTTCAGATAGATATAGGATATACAAGATAGAGTTCTATCTCTCACAATTCCCCCATTTTGAGAAATCTGTGAACTGTTACCGCCCAAAGGTACTTCAGAACAAGCTACTCTTAGGCCTCATGCACACTACCGTTTTTGTTAAGGTCCGCAAAAACGGGGTCTGTAGGTCCGTGATCCGTGACCGTTTTTTCATCCGTGGGTCTTCCTTGATTTTTGGAGGATCCACGGACATGAAAAAAAAGTCGTTTTGGTGTCCGCCTGGCCGTGCGGAGCCAAACCGATCCGTCCCCATTGACTTGCATTATAAGTCAGGACGGATCCGTTTGGGTCCGCACGGCCAGGCGGACACCAAAACGACTTTTTTTTCATGTCCGTGGATCCTCCAAAAATCAAGGAAGACCCACGGATGAAAAAACGTTTGACGTTGACACGTTGACACAATATGGTGCAATTGCAAATGGATCTGTCCCCCATTGACTTTCAATGTAAAGTCAGGAGTCCCTATTATACCATCGGATCGGAGTTTTCTCCAATCCGATGGTATATTTTAACTTGAAGCGTCCCCATCACCATGGGAATGCCTCTATGTTAGAATATACTGTCGGATATGAGTTACATCATGAAACTCAGATCCGACAGTATATTCTAACACAGAGGCGTTCCCATGGTGATGGGGACGCTTCAAGCTAGAATATACTAAGAACTGTGTACATGACTGCCCCCTGCTGCCTGGCAGCACCCGATCTCTTACAGGGGGTTGTGATCCGCACAATTAACCCCTCAGGTGCCGCACCTGAGGGGGGTTAATTGTGCGTATCATAGTCCCCTGTAAGAGATCGGGTGCTGCCAGGCAGCAGGAAAACTCCGATCCCTCTATTGTATTATTTTCATTGGTGGCCAGTGTGCGGGCCCCCCCTCCCTCCCTCTATTGTATTATTTTCATTGGTGGCACAGTGTTCGGCCCTCCCTCCCTCCCTCTATTGTATTATTTTCATTGGTGGCACAGTGTGCGGCCTTCCCCCCCCCCCCCCCCCCCGATCATTGGTGGCAGCGGAGATTTCTGATCGGAGTCCCAGTTTAATCGCTGGGGCTCTGATCAGTAACCATGGCAACCAGGACGCTACTGCAGTCCTGGTTGCCATGGTTACTTAGCAATATTAGAAGCATCATACTTACCTGCTGCGCTGTCTGTGACCGGCCGGGAGCTCCTCCTACTGGTAAGTGACAGGTCTGTGCGGCGCATTGCTTAATGATCTGTCACTTACCAGTAGGAGGAGCTCCCGGCCGGCCACAGACAGCGCAGATGGTAAGTATGATGCTTCTAATATTGCTAAGTAACCATGGCAACCAGGACTGCAGTAGCGTCCTGGTTGCCATGGTTACCGATCGGAGCCCCAGCGATTAAACTGGGACTCCGATCAGAACTCTCCGCTGCCACCAATGAACGGGGGGGAGGGGGAGAGGGGAGGCCACACACTGTGCCACCAATGAAAATAATACAATAGAGGGAGGGAGGGCGGGCCGGGGGGGGCGCACACTGTGCCACCAATGAAGATAATACAATAGAGGGAGGGAGGGGGGCCGGGCGGGTGCACACTGTGCCACCAATGAAAATAATACAATAGAGGGTGGGAGGGGGAGCCGGGGGGGCCGCACACTGTGCCACCAATGAAAATAATACAATAGAGGGAGGGAGGGGGGCCTGGGGGGGCCGCACACTGTGCCACCAATGAAAATAATACAATAGAGGGAGGGAGGGGGGCCGGGGGGGCCGCACTGGCCACCAATGAAATTAAAACTGGGGAGGGAGGGGGGTCTGCCCCCTGCTGCCTGGCAGCCCCTGATCTCTTATAAGGGGCTATGATACGCACAATTAACCCTTTAGGTGCGGGTTAATTGTGCGGATCACAGCCCCCTGTATGAGATCAGGTGCTGCCAGGCAGCAGGGGGCAGTCATGTACACAGTTCGTAGTATATTCTAACTAGAAGCGTCCCCATCACTATGGGAACGCCTCTGTGTTAGAATATACTGTCGGATATGAGTTTTCCCGAAGTGAAAACTCAGCTCTGAAAAAGCTTTTATGCAGACGGATCTTCGGATCTGTCTGTATGAAAGTAACCTACGGCCACGGATCACAGACGCGGATGCCAATCTTGTGTGCATCCGTGTTCTTTCACGGACCCATTGACTTGAATGGGTCCGTGAACCGTTGTCCGTCAAAAAAATAGGACAGGTCATATTTTTTGGACGGACAGGAAACACGGATCACGGATGCAGCTGCAAAACGGTGCATTTTCCGATTTTTCCACGGACCCATTGAAAGTCAATGGGTCCGTGAAAAAAAACGGAAAACGGCACAACGGCCACGGATGCACACAACGGTCGTGTGCATGAGGCCTTATTCTGCCTTAAGGATTCCCTTCAGGGGGAATAGTACCATAGATACTCTCAATAATCTCGATATTGTTTCCCCTTCTTACAAACTTTATTAATAAACATATCTATGTCGGAATGGGGTATAATAAAGGTTTCAGGAGTAAGCCGGGCTATTGTACATACACCAGTGACATTTCTGAGCAACCACTTGTAAGCCTTATGCCCACAGACTAGAAATATATCTTCTGGGACTGCAACCACCGTACTATTAAACAACTGAGTTATCAATTTGGCCAGTAGGACACCTTCTGCCAGTTTTGGTCCCTTTTCCTGACCCTCTGAGGCGTTAGAGGTTATTCCAGCAATTAAATCAACTAAAGTACGGTTGTTGCAGGCCAGATTCTTAGGCCCCTTTCACACGAGCGAGTATTCCGCGCGGATGCGATGCGGGAGGTGAACGCATTGCACCCGCACTGAATACTGACCCATTCATTTCTATGGGGCTGTGCACATGAGCGGTGATTTTCACGCATCACTTTTGCGTTGCGTGAAAATCGCAGCATGCTCCTCTTTGTGCGTTTTTCACGTAACGCAGGCCCCATAGAAATGAATGGGGTTGCGTGAAAATCGCAAGCATCCGCAAGCAAGTGTGGATGCGGTGCGATTTTCACGCACGGTTGCTAGGAGACGATCAGGATGGAGACCCGAACCTTATTATTTTCCCTTATAACATGGTTATAAGGGAAAATAATAGCATTCTGAATACAGAATGCTAAGTAAAACAGGGCTGGAGGGGGTTAAAAAAAATAAAAAATCATTTAACTCACCTTAATCCACTTGCTCGCGATGCCCGGCATCTCCGTCTGACACTTTTACTGTATAGGACCTGTGGAGAGCATTAACTATAGTTTAAGGACCTGGGATGACGTCACTCCGGTCATCACATGGTACGTCACATGATCTTTTACCATGGTGATTCACCATGGTAAAAGATCATGTGACGTACCATGTGATGACCAGCGTGACGTCATCCCAGGTCCTTAAACTATAGTTAATGCTCTCCACAGGTCCTATACAGTAAAAGAGTCAGACGGAGATGCCCGGCATCGCGAGCAAGTGGATTAAGGTGAGTTAAATGATTTTTTATTTTTTTTAACCCCCTCCAGCCCTGTTTTACTTAGCATTCTGTATTCAGAATGCTATTATTTTCCCTTATAACCATGTTATAAGGGAAAATAATACTATTTACAGAACACCGATCCCCAGCCCGAACTTCTGTGAAGAAGTTCGGGTTTGGGTACCAAACACGCGCGATTTTTCTCACGCGAGTGCAAAACGCATTACAATGTTTTGCACTCGCGTGGAAAAATCGCGGGTGTTCCCGCAACGCACCCGCACATTTTTCCGCAACGCCCGTGTGAAAGAGGCCTTACCCTTTACAGGATCTATACCAACACACTGCAACTGCACCAGGTTGTTTGAATTAGAGTCATTGCAGGCAAATTTATCATGAGGACTAAAAGACATACCTTTCGACTGTATTTGCAAACAATAACAGTGTGTCCAACTTGGAAAGCATGACACATTGCACCACATGTTCTCGTTCCATGGGGTAGAGCTATAATCAACTAGTGGCCCTGATCTGTTTACCATGAGCCAGGGGGGCTCAGCCCATCCTGCAACGGGTAAGGGTACCTCCCTGTTTTTAGTTTGGCCTTAACCTGCTTCATGCCTGTGAAAAAGATAGTAGAGTTGGCCAGTTCAGTCAATTCAGAAAAACTGAGGGGCACTGCTAAATAGGGCATACTGGCTGAACTCACAGGACTGTGAGTACAGATCCAAGAGTCTATCACCTTTTCAATTTCATTCATACCTTCAAACAGCACCTGATGGTGCCGTATAAAAGCATTGTCCCATTCATCATTCAGTGGACGAAAAACTGCTGACACGCTCAGGGTCAGAGCCACTGTCAGCAGGAGGATCTTCATCCTGTGGTTCCAAGACTTTCTTGTAGTGAGAAGCGTGTATCCAGTTGGGTTTTCCTTCAACCTATACAGCGGTGTGGGTGGTCAACAGTACTTGAAAGGGACCATCGGATCTTGGAACTAGTCCTTTTCTTACATGCCTTTTTATCACCACCCAGTCTCCAGGCTGCAAGTTGTGAGTTCTTTTTACTGAGTCAGGATCTGCAAGTGAAGCAAACACCTGTTTATGCGTGTATTCTAGCCTTTTTGTGAGGGCCCGAATGTAACTGGTCAGACTGTCATTATTCATCTGCAGCTGCTGGGGGAAAGTACAACCCTAACCTGGGGGCACTTCCAAACAGGATCTCAAATGGGGACAACCCTGTTCTCTTGTTTGGGGTAGTCCTTACTGAATATAGAGCCAGAGGCAAGTCCTCTGTCATGGGCCTCTGGATCTCCCGCATGGCCTTTTATCTGTTCAAGCTGACAACCCCCCCCCCTCCCCTTGCTGTTCTATTTTTATAAATGCTAGCTTCTCTTTTCTGATAAAGATGTTTCATTTCTTCTGTCTTTGTGGTTTTATGTGACGCACGGCTGTTGGGCGTCTACCAATAATCATGGTATAAGATTGTCTGCTAATTTACAATAAAGTAGATTACTTATCCTACATATATACTAAAATGTCTATTAGTAATAGAAATACAAATATCACAAAGCGAATTCATTTGTGCCGTCACTTATTTAACCTGTCTCAACTAAGGCTACTTTCACACTTGCGGCAGAGTGATCGGGCAAGCAGTTCCGTCGCCGGAATTGCCTACCGTATCCAGCAAAACATATGCCAACTGATGGCATTTGTAAGACTGATCAGGATCATGATCAGTCTAAAAAATGCCTGATCAGTCATAAAAATGCATTGAAATGCCGGAACCGTCTTTCCGGTGTCATCCGGCAAAACGGATCCGGCATTTATTTTTTTCACCTTTTTTCCGGTCTGCGCAGACCAGAAGAACGGATCCAGCATTCCAGTATTTTGAATGCCGGATCCAGCACTAATAGATTCCTATGGAAAAAAAATGCCGACATTCAGGCAAGTCTTCAGTTTTTTCGGCCGGAGATAAAACCGTATTATGCTGTGGTTTTATCTTTTGCCTGATCAGTCAAAAAGACTGAACTGAAGACATGCATCCTGAAAGGAATGCTCTCCATTCAGAATGCATGGGGATATAACTGATCAGTTCTTTTCCGGCAATGAACCCTTTTGACGGAACTCAGTGCCGGAAAAGAAAAACGCTAGTGTGAAAGTACCCTAAGACATATTGGTATATATCAAAATCAAATAATAAATGTCTTTTGTGTTATTTAACATATTGTAGATTCCTTCATCATCCTATGTTCTTATTTTCATTCCTGTTCTTTTAAAGCTTGAAATTCAAAATAAATTACTTTTCACTTTCACTTTTTTCAAGTACAAAGCTTTAAATGAATGGCTTTTTCATAGAAATAACTTTTCTTCATTCTACAGGTGGAATGAGGTGAATGGCTTTTCACTTTCACTTTTTAAGGTATGAAGTTTCCAATGAATGGCTTTTTCATGTACTTTCAAGTAACTTTTTTATGTATGTAAATAACTTTTTTTCATTCTACACATGAAATATAGATGCAATTGTAACAGAAAACTCCAGCACTCTCCAGCCTTGATCCATAAAGCTTTATTTCACCAATACAAATGCGACGTTTCGATCAGTGTGATCTTTCTCAAGCAATCTTGAGAAAGATCACACTGATCGAAACGTCGCATTTGTATTGGTGAAATAAAGCTTTATGGATCAAGGCTGGAGAGTGCTGCAGTTTTCTGTTACAATTGCATCTGGATTTGGGGAAGCACAAGACTGGCTTCTGACACAGCGAGCACCACCACAGTAAGGAACAACCAATATTTTTGTAGTGCTGCTACATCTTTCTTTTTTTCTTTCTACACATGAAATAGGGATGGGGGCAAAAAAGTGAAACAGAACTCCATCTATTCTTGGAAGAAATCAACAAGAATTCAATTAATTTGCATTTCTCATCAAATATTAACAAGTCCCAAATAGAATTTTTGGATTTGCAAATTACGGTAGACAAAGATAGGTTTGTAGTACTTATCAAAAACCAGTAACAAAGAACAGCTATATTTGAGGCTAGGGCTACACGACAACATGTGTCGCGTGACACATAGGGCACAAGTACACTGCAACATGTGTCATGCGACATTGATGTCGCACCAATGTCACACGAAATTTTTTATAATGATAGTCTATGGTGTCGCACTGCGACATGTGACACACTGCAACGCGACAGTCGCAGAAAAATCCATTTTGGAGGTGTTTTTTCCAACTGTTGCATCGCAGTCGCAGCATGTCGCATGTCGCAGTGCAACACCATAAACTATCATTATAAAAATTGTTGCATGACATTGGTGAGACAAAATGGTGCGTGACAAATGTCATTGTGTAGCCCTAGCCTTATACTCGAGCTGTCACTTACCAAGATGGGTCCTCAACATACCGATGGGACAGTTCCGTCGTATAAAACGCAACTGTACTAAAGATAAGAAATTTGAGGAGGAGGCGAAGGCGAAGGCAATGAAAGAACAATTTATAACAAAGGAATATCCATTAAATGTCATTGATGCATCTTTATCCAAAGTGATGGATTTGGATAGGCAGTCCTTCTTTACAACAGAGACCAAGAATACAGATAAAAGTCAAGAAGAGAACATTATTCGTATCATCTTACCCTTCAACGCACAATACAAGAAAATAGAACAAATTATAAAGCGACATTGGCACTATATTTTGAAGGACAAACTTATAGGCCCTTTAGTCACCACTACCCCCCAGATAATCTATTTGAAGGCCCCAAATTTGGAATTAAAAGTAGGACCATCTATTAAACAAAATAAAAGAGGAGAACATTCTATACATAAATTGCTCAATTTCAAAGGTTTCTATAGATGTGAAAAATGCAGCAACTGCAAAAGTGGGAAGGGAATTTTTGACATGTAGCTCTACCAATGTCATCTACATTATTCAATGTCCTTGCCAAAAACAATATATAGGGAGGACAAAAAGAACACTCAAAAAAGAATATCAGAACACATTACAAATATAAAGAATGGTTATGAAAAATACTCCTTATCAAAACATTTTAGACAGTTTCACAATAAAGACCCAACAGGTCTAACTTTTGCAGCCCTTGAGAAGGTGGAGAAATATTGGAGAGGGGGAGACCATATCACTAGAATGTCACGCCTTGAGTCTAGAAGGAAAACACTCTCACCTGGAGGCCTCAATGCAGAATTGGAATTGTTAGGCTTTTTGTAGGAATAAGGGTGGGTACTCCTCGCTGACTGGAAATCGGATTTAGGCTGTGTTACCACCACTCCGATCTTCCCCTGGCGGAAGGCCCCCATCCTACACATCCATCTGTTATAATCCTCAAGGTCCAGGAAGAAAATAAATTTAAAAGAGAACTGCATTTAAAAGCAAAAACAAAGATAAAAATAAAACCGATAAAAAATATGAACAAATATATATTAGTGACTATACCACAGTAAGAAAAGTAGCATAGAATAGTCAATTTTGGATTGTAGAATAATAATAAATCAACCCCAATACAAAAGTTTTTGATATGCATTTGGAATCAGGGCATTAACGGTGATGTATTTATATTCTTTAGACTTTTTTGACATTTTTATTCTCATTTCTATATGTTTTTTATGTTTTTATGGCTATGCAGTCTTAGAATTAAAAAAATATTTATGAACAGCCATAATTGAGGACAAAAAGCAATTGTATACAAAAAAAATGAATTGAAAACGCATTGTAAATGCAATGCATTTTTGGAGGTGGTACAACAATATATTAATAAACAAGAAGAAAATTGAGACATTTGGAAAGGTATAAATAAATATATATATATAGGATCTCCTTGAAAATTTGAGATGACAAAAAAGGAGGGAACCAAAAAATCCAGTCTGGGTTTTTATGATGACTAAAAAGATGGCTATAAAAGTGGGAGGGTGTTCAAGTGTATGGAAGTAGGAAGGAGTTAGTCTGAACTCTGAAACGAGACCCACTTAGTAAGTTACGAAACCCACTTGCTAACATCAATGGATTTATGAGAAAATCATCTATTATTATGTGAAGCGCTTCACGGACGGCTCAATCCTCCTTCTTCTATAATCCCACATCTCGCCAAGAGTTTTAGGAAGTCTGAGACCGGCACACTAAGGGTAATTTTACACTAGCGTTTTTCTTTTCTGGCATAGAGTTCCATCATAGGGTCCCTATACCGGAAAACAACTGATCAGTTTTATCCTAATGCATTCAGAATGGAGAGTAATCCGTTCAGGATGCATCAGGATGTCTTCAGTTCAGTCTTTTTGACTTTTCAGAACGGAGATAATATCGCAGCATGCTGCGGTTTTATCTCCAGCCAAAAAAACTAAACACTTGCCCGAATGCCAGATACGGCATTTTTTTTCCATAGGAATGTATTAGTGCATTCAAATTGCCGCATTGACAGATCCGGTTTTCCTGTCTGCGCATGCGCAGACCTTTTAAAAATGTGAAAAATATATATACTGGATCCGTTTTGCCTGATGACACCGGAAAAATGGATCTGGTATTGCAATACATTTTTCTGACTGATCAGGCATTTTTCAGACTGGAACTGCCTGCCGGAATCAAACAAAGCAAGTGTGAAAGTACCCTTAGACACGTAGGATGGCAAGCACCGGCACACTGAGACACGTGGGACGCCAAGTATTAACTTGGGAAATTGCGGAGAACGCAGCCATGAGCAAAGGTAACACTAACCGAACCAGCCACAGGGAGGTGGAGGCAGAGGCCAATGTTCTGATTACCACATAGGACACCACAGCTGTTAATACAATATCGGCTAACAGTGATCAACGCTGATCACTGTTAGGACAGTACCTCTACTAACATAGCTAAATTATATCAAATGGAGACATAATTATACAATGTATACAATATAATAGGAGACATTCAAATGTATAATTCATGTATCTAATATGATGAATTAACCAACAGACTTAAAAGAATTACAATTGGTGAACTATTTTTAAAGGAAGCAACACTTTAAAAGGAGACAGAACTTTTGTGGGTCTAATCAGAAACTAATAGAAATGGCCTTGCGGTTCACCCCGATGGTTGTTTTGTGGTGAACTTTGCGCGCTCGCGATTCGCCGAACATGCGAACATATGGCGATGTTCGCATGCACCATATTCTTTTGCATTGCGCCGAACTTTGACCCATGACACATCCATCAGGTGGGACAGGACAGCTAATTGAGACGTTTCAGCACATGGACACCCCCCTACCCCATAACAGAACCCGATCTGGCAGCCATTTTACATTCTGTGTTTTGCCAGTGTAGGGAGAGGTTGCTTTGTGGAGCAGGGACAGACTGTTAGGGACACAAAACGCTAGCTAATGGGGCCACAAAAGACCTTTTAAGGACTGGTATAGGTGTGCTATCTATAGGTGTGATATACTGAGGGGTATGATATACTTATAATATACTTTCTAACATAGAAAGTATATAGTGCATTTGTATTGTGCAGCAGTTGTGTGCAGTTCTGGTGCGATACTGCAGGTATATAAAGGGACAAGCGCTATTGGAACAACTATTTGCAATGGTTCTGATATACCTTTTGCCCCCAAAAAATGGATTGAGGGGTGCAATATACCTACTTCCACAAAATATTGATTAGGGGTTCTATATACCTGTTTCCACAAAATACTAATTAAGGGGATTGATATTCCTGCTTCCACAAAAAACTGATTAAGGGATTTCATATTCCTGCTTCCACAAAATACTGATTGAGGGGTGCAATATACCTGCTTCCACAAAATACTGATTAAGGGGTTTGATATACCTGCTTCCACAAAATACAGATTGAGGGGTGCAATATATCTGCTTCCACCAAATATTGATCAAGGGGTTCTATATACCTGCATCCACAAAATACTAATTAAGGGGATTGATACTCCTGCTTCCACAAAAAACTGATTAAGGGATTTAATATTCCTGCTTCCACAAAATACTGATTGAGGGGTGCGATATACCTGCTTCCACAAAATACTGAATAAGGGGTTTGATATACCTGCTTCCACAAAATACAGATTGAGGGTTGCGATATACCTGCTTCCCCCCAAAATTGATTAAGAGGTTCTATATACCTGCTTCAAGAAATTACTGATTAAGGGGATTGATATACCTGCTTTCACCAAATATTGATTGAGGCCTACGATACACCTGCTTCCACAAAATACTGATTAAGGGGATTAATATACCTGCTTCCACCAAATATTAATTGAGGCCTAAGATATACCTGTTTCTGCAAAATACTGATTGAGGGGTGCGAAATACCTGCTTCCACATAATACGGATTAAGGGGTTTGATATCTCTGCTTCCACAAAATACAGATTGAGGGGTGCAATATACCTACTTCCACAAAATATTGATTATGGGGTTCTATGTACCTGCTTCCACAAAATACTGATTAAGGGGATTAATATACCTGCTTCCACAAAATACTGATTAAAGGGGTTTAATATACCTGCTTTCCCAAGATACTGATTGAGGGGTGCGATATACAGTCATGGCCGTAAGTATTTCTCACAGAAAAGTATTGCAGTAACACATATTTTGCTATACACATGTTTATTCCCTTTGTGTGTATTGGGTGTATTAGAACAAAACCAAAAAAGGGAGGAAAAAAAGCAAATTGGACATAATGTCACACCAAACTCCAAAAATTGGCTGGACAAAATTATTGGTACCCTTAACTTAATATTTGGTTGCACACCCTTTGCACCTTTTCCCAACAGCAATTTTAAGATCTCTCCACAGGTGTTCAATGGGATTTAGATCTGGACTCATTGCTGGCCACTTCAGAACTCTCCAGCGCTTTGTTGCCATCCATTTCTAGGTTCTTTTTGACATATGTTTGTGATCATTGCCCTGCTGGAAGACCCAAGATATCGGACGCAAACCCAGCTTTCTGACACTGGGCTCTACAGTGCGACCCAAAATTCGTTGGTAATCCTCAGATTTCATGTTGCCTTGCTCACATTCAAAATACCCAGTGCCAGAGGCAGCAAAACAATTCCAAAACATCAATGCAACTCCACCATATTTCACTGTAGGTACTGTGTTCTTTTTTTTGTAGGCCTCATTCCGTTTTCGGTAAACAGAAGAATGATGTGCTTTACCAAAAAGCTCTATCTTGGTCTCATCTGTCCACAAGACGTTTTCCCAGAAAGATTTAGGCTTACTCAAGTTCATTTTTGCAAAATGTAGTCTTGCTTTTTTATGTCTCTGTGTCAGCAGTGGGGTCCTCCTGGGTGTCCTGCCATAGCGTTTCATTTTATTTAAATGTCGACGGATAGTTCGCCCTGACACTGATGCTCCTTGAGCCTGCAGGACAGCTTGAATATCTTTGGAACTTGTTTGGGGCTGCTTATCCACCATTCGGACTATCCTGCGTTGACACCTTTCATCAATTTTACTCTTCTGTCCATGCCCAGGGAGATTAGCTACAGTGCCATGGGTTGCAAACTTCTTGATAATGTTGTACACTGTGGACAAAGGCAAATCTAGATCTCTGGAGATGGACTTGTAACCTTGAGATTGTTGATATTTTTCCACAATTTTGGTTCTCAAGTCCTCAGACAGTCCTATTCTCTTCTCTCTGTTGTCCATGCTTAGTGTGGCGCACACTGACACACAATGCAAAGACTAAGTGGAATTCTCTCCTTTTTGTCTGCTTTCATGTGTGATTTCTATATTGCGCAAACCTGTTACTTGCCCCAGGTAAGTTTAAAGGAGCATCACATGCTTGAAACAATCTTATTTATCTACAATTATGAAAGGGTGCCAATAATTTTGTCCAGCCAATTTTTGGAGTTTGGTGTGACATTATGTCCAATATGCTTTTTTTTGTCCCTTTTTTGGTTTTGTTCCAATACACACAAAGGGAATAAACATGTGTATAGCAAAACATGTGTTACTGCAATAGTTTTCTGTGAAAAATACTTCATTTTATTGAAAAATTTCTGGGGTGCCAACATTTACGGCCATGACTGTACCTGCTTCCACAAAATACTGAATAAGGGGTTCGATTTACCTGCTTTCATAAAATACAGATTGAGGGTTGTGATATAACTGCTTCCACCAAAAAATTATTAAAGGGTTCTATATACCTGCTTCCACAAAAAAATTATAAATGGAATTGATATACCTGCTCCCACCAAATATTAATTAGGCCTGCGATACACCTGCTTCCACAAAATACTGATTGAGGGGTGCAATATACCTGCTTCCGCAATAATCTGATTAAGGGGTTTAATATACCTGCTTCAACGAAATATTGATTAAGGGGTTCTATATACCTGTTTCCACAAAATACTGATTGAGGGGTGCTATATACCTGCTTCCACCAAATATTGATTAAGGGGTTCTATATACCTGTTTCCACAAAATACTGATTGAGGGGTGCGATATACCTGCTTCCACAAAATACTGATTAAGGGGTTTGATATACCAGCTTCCACCAAATACTGATTGAGGCCTGCGATATACCTGCTTCCTCAAATACTGCTCTTCTCTAGGGCCTTTGGCACAGGGTCATTTTAAAAATGACAGGCAGCAGAAGAAGCAGGCCAGTCCGCAGGGGTGGTAGGGGTCGGGCAGGTGCACCAGGCTGGAGCCTATGTGGGAAGTTGGAGAAGGTGCGTGCGATTACGTCAAAGGACTCACCGGAGTTGGTTGAGTGGCTCACTCAGCCTTCCGCTTCTGCACCCTCCTCATCCTCTGTATCTGCACCCTTCTCACTCTCTGCTGTGTGCACCAACAAAGACACTACCACCACCATAGTCCCTCCACTCGAGTCAGAGGAATTATTTACCCAGTGGTCTGACGACAGTACCCAGATCAGACCAAGGAGGGTGGTCCCCGCTGTTGCTGCCTACTCCGAGATCTCTAATGTCAGTGCGGGTGAAGGTGAGGATGATGACGTGTCGATGGATGTAACATAGGAGCCCACAAGAGAGGAAGAGGAGGGGAGTTCAGAGGGAGAGACGGAGCAGCAGATAGGGAGGAGAAGGAGGAGAAGCAGGCAGATCTTGCAGTGCACCGGTGGCAAAAATCAGACTGCAAATGTATCTGGAGCGAGCCATCCACCATGCACGGTCACATCTTGCACTCCCAGGACTCCGGCACATGGCTCCGCAGTGTGGGCTTTTTTTTAACGTGTCAGCTGCTGACAATAGTGTTACCATCTGCAGCCTGTGTTGGCAACGCATAAGTCGCGGTAAGTCCAACACTCATCTAGGGTCGACCGCCTTAAGAAGACACCTGGTCTCCTATCACTGAGCCTAGTGGGCGCAATGCCTCAGAACACAAAGCCACACTCCCGGCGCTCCACGTCCTGCCTCTTGACCTTCTCCTCTCTCCACCGTGCCGTCATCGCGTTCATCTGGCAGAAGGCAGGCTTCCATGGCCCAAATGTTCGAGCGTAAAAAGTTGATGACGCTGGATTTCCCTCTTGCCCAAGGGCTGACCGCTGGCTTGTCGGAACTGCTAGCCCGCCAACTACTGCCATATAAACTGGTGGACTCGGAGGCGTTTAGAAAATTTGTGGCCATTGGCACACCGCTATGGAAAGTCCCCGGAAGGAAATATTTCTCCCAGAAGGGCATCCCAGAGCTATATGGCCCAGTTCAGCGGCAAGTGAATATATCTCTGGCACACAGTGTCGGTGCCAAGATACATCTGACCTCAGACACGTGGTCTAGCAAACACGGGCAGGGAAGGTAGATAACTTTTACTGCCCATTGGGTGAACCTTCTGACGGCCGTCAAGCATGTAACCCGTGGCACCCATGTGGATTTGGTGTTATCGCCATGGATTGCATGCAGGCCTGCCTCTTCTTCTCCTCCTCCTACTCCATCCTCCGTCTCCTCTTCGGCTGACTCCTCCTTTTCCACTGCTACCGCCTCTTCCGCTGCACCCCCCAAGCTCCCTAGAACCTATTCGACGTGCCAGGGGAGACGTTGCCAGGCTGTGCTGTAGCTGTTGTGCCTGGAAGCCAAGAGACACACCGGTCCTGCACTGCTTTCAGCTCTGCGGTCACAGGCCTATCAGTGGCAAACCCTGCTCAATTTGGCAATTGGTAAAGTGGTGTGCGACAAAGGTGCCAATCTGCTGAGCGTGCTGAAACAGGGCAAAATGACACATGTGCCATGCATGTCACACGTCCTGAACTTAGTCGTGCAGCAATTCATTGCCAAATACCCAGGGGTTCAGGACGTCTTGCAGCAGGACAGGAAAAATTCTGGCCATTTTAGACAGCCATAGCTTGCCTTGCTGACGTTCAGCGGCGACAACACCTGCCCGTCAGACATCTGATTTGTGACAGCCCGACGCACTGGAACTCCACCTTGTATATGCTTGATAGGCTGCTCCAGCAGCAACGTGCCCTTAACAACTACCTGTACGAACTCTGCAGCAGGACCGATTCTGGGGAGCTTGGTTTCTTTTCACCGCGCCAGTGACTTCTCATGCGCTGTGAATGCAGACTTCTGCGACCATTTGATGAGATCACCAAACTGGTCAGTCGCAGCCAGGGCACCATCAGTTACATCGTACCTTACGCCTACTTTATTGAGCATGTATTGTGTTGTGTCATTGATCACGCCGTCGAGGAGCAGGAGCTGGAAGAAGAGGAAGTAACAATGCTGAATGAATATACAGGGGGGCTACCCCATCTGAGACAAGTCAGGAGGAGTGCGAGGAGGATGGTGGCTAGGGGGAGGAGGAGAAGCAAGAAAAGCAAGCTTTAAACTTTACGAGGATCCCTGGTGTTGTCCGTGGCTGGGGGGAGGAGTCCAAGGACGACATTCTCCAGGGCGATGAGCAGGAGCCAAGGTGCTCCACCACTTCCAATTTAGTGAAAAATGGAGACCTTCATGCTCCAGTGTTTGAAGAGGGAGCCCCATATAAAAAGCATAAAGGGCAAGGACCAGCACTGGGTGGCAACGTACTTAGACTCTCGGCACAAACACAAAATGGCGGACATGTTACCAGCATCACAGAGGGCTGGCAGAATGCAGCATTTCCAGGCCTTGCTGCGAGAGATGCTGCATTCTGCTGTTGCGGGGGGATGGCAGTGGAATTTCCACCCACAGCGAAACAGGTGCGGGTACCAATCCTACCGCGCCTGCAAGAAGAGTGTGGTTTTAAGATGTGTTTGTCACTTTGGATATGAGATCATTCTTGCACCCAACCCATCAATAGCCGCCCTCCGGATCCAGCCTCAGGGAACGCCTAGACCGACAGGTGTCCGACTACATCAGGTTAATGGCCGATGTGGATGCTCAGAGAAGCGAGGAACCCCTGGACTACTGGGTGTGCAGGCTTGACCTGTGGACAAAGCTGACACAATTTGCCATGAAACTCTTGGCTTGCCCCTTGTAGAGTGTCCTGTCCGAAAGGATGTTCAGTGCAGCAGGGGTATCGTGACCGATAAGCGCACTCGCCTAGCTCACGACAGTGTGGACTACCTCACATTTCTAAAAATGAATGAGGCATGGATCTCGGAAGAATTCAGCACCTGTGACGACCACGTGTAATTGAATTTCCTCATGCCAGCCCAAACATATCCGCCACCACCCAGAACAAAGAATGGTCCTTGTCTTATGTATATACAGTGGCATAAAAGACCTTTTCTGTCAGGTGAATGCCTAATTTTTGGGGCCTGTAAAGGCCTACAGAAAAATTGTTATCCACTGACCGTCTAATGTTCCTTCAGCCACATAATCACTTGTTCTTCTTTGTCAGGTGAATGCCTAATTTTTGGGGCCTGCACAGGCCTACAGTAAAATTGTAATTCAGTGACCTTTAGAAGAAAAAGTAACAAAATTATATCATATGATGATCAGTAGTACACACGTAGGTAAATATCTAAGTTTAAACGTGCTCAGTTAAAAATACCTTTAATTTCATAGATGGGTAATAGGCCGAAACAGCCCTAGTGTGAATCACTTACACAGACTAATATCGTGCCAGATGCTTCCACAGAAAAACAAAAAATAATGAAGTTTTTTCCATCAAGGGCCAAAATGCAGGGGGAGATATATAAGCAATGCTGGTGGGGGTATATGGGTCATTGATGTAAGCAGGGGTCAAGGATTTGTCCCTAGTTATGACCCTATGGCTTACTCAGCCCAGGGACACCTCCTGATGTTGGGGGTGCCCTGTCCCTGTACCTAAACCTATTGCACCCCTAAATTGCCCTATATCCAATATCATAAGCTAAACTAATGAGATAGTCTCTAAAGATGCTTATGGAGGGATACTTAGAAATATTATGATGTATAGAAACACATTTCTACCGCGACTGCGGCTCACCAGGGGGTAATAATAAAGTTGTGCAACATAGATAGTAGTCAAGAAAGAAAAAAGATACTTAGCTCCCATATACAGTACAGACCAAAAGTTTGGACACACCTTCTCATTCAAAGAGTTTTCTTTATTTTCATGACTATAAAAATTATAGATTCACACTGAAGGCATCAAAACTATGAATTAACACATGTGGAATTATATACATAACAAACAAGTGTGAAACAACTGAAAATATGTCATATTCTAGGTTCTTCAAAGTAGCCACCTTTTGCTTTGATTACTGTTTTGCACACTCTTGGCATTCTCTTGATGAGCTTCAAGAGGTAGTCCCCTGAAATGGTTTTCACTTCACAGGTGTGCCCTGTCAGGTTTAATAAGTGGGATTTCTTGCCTTATAAATGGGGTTGAGACCATCAGTGGCGTTGAGGAGAAGTCAGGTGGATACACAGCTGATAGTCCTACTGAATAGACTGTTAGAATTTGTATTATGGCAAGAAAAAAAAAGTAAAGAAAAACGAGTGGCCATCATTACTATAACCCCTTAAGGACGCAGGGCGTACCGGTACGCCCTATTTCCCGAGTCCTTAAGGACTCAGGGCGTACAGGTACGTCCTAACTTTAAATAAATATTCCGGCGCCGCGGGGGTTAATGGGAACGGGATGCCGGCTGAAATCATTCAGCCAGCATCCTGTCACAACGCCAGGGGGGTCATGTGACCCCCCCCTATCGGTGATCGCCGCAAACCGCAGGTCAATTCAGACCTGCTGTTTGCTGCGCTTTTTGCAGTTTCTGATCCCCGCGGTCCCTGACCGCGGGGATCAGAAACTTTAGTGTCCCTCAAACATAGATTTTACACCCCCCTCAAACATAGATTTTACACCGGGGGAGTTGCGGGCGGTGCGGCAGGCGGGATCGCGATCCCCCGCTCGCCTCCTCTTGAAAATTTGTTGCCGTCTAGTGGGTATACCAGGGTGTCAGCACATTGCTGACACCCTAGTATAAACGGCTGACATCTGTGCAGATGTCAGCCGTTTAACCCTTTCCATACCGTGGTCCGTACGGACCGCGGTATGGAAAAAGTTAACAGTAAGGGGGAGCTCCCTCCCTCTCCCATCGGGGCGCTGCAGTGCCTTTGCAGCCCCCAAATGGAGAGGGAGAGAGCTCCCAGACAGCCCCCCGACAGACCCATCCTTACCCTTCCCCGTCTGCGAAGTTCTGACCAGTACTGAGCAGACGGGGAAGGTTCCCATGGCAACAGGACGCCGTCTCAGGCATCCTGCTGTCCATGGTGCTGAACAGATCTGTGGTAAAGGTAGAGATCTGTTCAGACAAAGTGTAAGTAAAATACAGTACAAAACACTATATAGTGTACTGTACTGTATTATACAGACATCAGACCCACTGGATCTTCAAGAACCAAGTGGGTCTGGGTAAAAAAAAAAAGTGAAAACAAAGTATAAATCAAAAAACACATTTATCACTGATTAAAAATGAAAAAAAAAAAAATTCCCTACACATGTTGGTATCGCTGCGTCTGTAACGACCTGATCTATAAAACGGTCTTGTTACTTTCCACGCACGGTGAACGCCATAAAAATAAAAAAATTAAAACTATTAGGAAATTGAAATTTTGCCCACCTTACTTCCCAAAAAAGGTAATAAAAGTGATCAAAAAAGTCGCATGTACGCCAAAATAGTACCAATCAAACCGTCATCTCATCCTGCAAAAATCATACCCTACCCAAGATAATCGTCCAAAAACTGAAAAAACTATGGCTCTCAGACTATGGAAACACTAAAACATTATTTTTTTTCTTTCAAAAATGAAATCATTGTGTAAAACTTAAATAAATAAAAAAAAAGTATACAAGTTAGGTATCGCCGCGTCCGTATCGACCGGCTCTATAAAAATATCACATGACCTAAACCCTCAGATGACCACCGTAAAAAAATAAAAATAAAAACGGTGTAAAAAAAGCCATTTTTTATCATCTTACGTCACAAAAAGTGTAATAGCAAGCGATCAAAAAGTCATGTGCACCCCAAAATAGTGCCAATCAAACCGTCATCTCATCCCGCAAAAAATGAGACCCTACTTAATATAATCGCCCAAAAACTGAAAAAAACTGTGGCTCTTAGACTATGGAGACACTAAAACATTTTTTTTGTTTTAAAAATGAAATCATTGTGTAAAACTTACATAAATAAAAAAAATTGTATACATATTAGGTATCGCCGCGTCCGTGACAACATGCTCTATAAAATTACCACATGATCTAACCTGTCAGATGAATGTTGTAAATAATAAAAAAAAAATGTGCCATAAAATCTATTTCTTGTTACCTTGCCGCACAAAAAAGTGTAATATAGAGCAACCAAAAATCATATGTACCCTAAACTAGTACCAACAAAACTGCCACCCTATCCCGTAGTTTCTAAAATGGGGTCACTTTTTTGGAGTTTCTACTCTGGGGGTGCATCAGGGGGGCTTCAAATGGGACATGGTGTCAAAAAAAACAGTCCAGCAAAATCTGGCTTCCAAAAACCGTATGGCATTCCTTTTCTTCTGCACCCTGCCGCATGCCCGTACAGCGGTTTACGACCACATATGGGGTGTTTCTGTAAACTACAGAATCAGGGCCATAAATAATGAGTTTTGTTTGGATGGGACATGGTGTCAAAAAAACCAGTCCAGCAAAATCTGCCTTCCAAAAACCGTATGGCATTCCTTTCCTTCTGCACCCTGCCGCATGCCCGTACAGCGGTTTACGACCACATATGGGGTGTTTCTGTAAACTACAGAATCAGGGCCATAAATAATGAGTTTTGTTTGGCTGTTAACCCTTGCTTTGTAATTGGAAAAAATATATTAAAATGGAAAATCTGCCAAAAATGTGAAATTTTGAAATTGTATCTCTATTTTCCATTAAATCTTGTGCAACACATAAAGGGTTAACAAAGTTTGTAAAATCAGTTTTGAATACCTTGAGGGGTGTAGTTTCTTAGATGGGGTCACTTTTATGGAGTTTCTACTCAAGGGGTGCATCAGGGGGGCTTCAAATGGGACATGGTGTCAAAAAACCAGTCCAGCAAAATCTGGCTTCCAAAAACCATACGGCACACCTTTCCCTCTACGCCCTACTGTGTGCCTGTACAGTAGTTTACGGCCACATATGGGGTGTTTCTGTAAATGGCAGAGTCAGGGCAATAAAGATACAGTATTGTTTGGCTGTTAACCCTTGCTTTGTTAGTGGAAAACGGGTTAAAATGGAAATGGAATGGAAAATTAGGCAAAAAAATGAAATTCTCAAATTTCATCCCCCTTTGCCAATAACTCTTGTGCAACACCTAAAGGGTTAACAAAGTTTGTAAAATCTGTTTTGAATACCTTGAGGGGTGTAGTTTATAGAATGGGGTCATATTGGGCGGTTTCTATTATGTAAGCCTCGCAAAGTGACTTCAGACCTGTAGTGGTCCCTAAAAATTGGGTTTTTGTAAATTTCTGAAAAATTTCAAGATTTGCTTCTAATCTTCTAAGCCTTGTAACATCCCCAAAAAATAAAATATCATTACCAAAATGCTACAAACATGAAGTAGACATATGGGGAATGTAAAGTCATCACAATTTTTGGGGGTATTACTATGTATTACAGAAGTAGAGAAACTGAAACTTTGAAATTTGCAAATTTTTCTAAATTTTTGGTAAATCTGGTATTTTTTTATGCAAAAAAATTAACTTTTTTGACCCAATTTTAGCAGTGTTATAAAGTACAATATGTGACGAAAAAACAATCTCAGAACGGCCTGGTTAAGTCAAAGCGTTTTAACGTTATCAGCACTTAAAGTGACACTGGTCAGATTGGCAAAAAATGGCCAAGTCCTTAAGGTGAAATAGGGCTGATTCCTTAAGGGGTTAAGAAATGAAGGTCAGTCAGTCAGCCAAAAAATTGGGAAAACTTTGAAAGTAAGGTCTATTTGACCATGAAGGAGAGTGATGGAGTGCTGCGCCAGATGACCTGGCCTCCACAGTCACCGGACCTGAACCCAATCGAGATGGTTTGGGGTGAGCTGGACCGCAGAGTGAAGGCAAAAGGGCCAACAAGTGCTAAGCATCTCTGGGAACTCCTTCAAGACTGTTGGAAGACCATTTCAGGGGACTACCTCTTGAAGCTCATCAAGAGAATGCTAAGAGTGTGCAAAGCAGTAATCAAAGCAAAAGGTGGCTACTTTGAAGAACCTAGAATATTACATATTTTCAGTTGTTTCACACTTGTTTGTTATGTATATAATTCCACATGTGTTAATTCATAGTTTTGATGCCTTCATAGTCATGAAAATAAAGAAAACTCTTTGAATGAGAAGGTGTGTCCAAACTTTTGGTCTGTACTGTATGATTAGGTCCAGATAATAGTTTCCGCATCAGAGTGAGATATACCTGAAGGTCACAATGTAAAATAAACATTACCCACAGTATACTCCTCATAGTTATATACACTTATATTAAAGAGGTTTACTTACTGATGGGAACTTGGACAGAGCATACGCCGACTGATGAGAGAGCTAACACGGCTAGTGTTTGTCTTATTGCGCTTCTTATTTAAAGACTGGCGCCTTAGACAATTACCCGGCATCATTTCCGGTAAAAGTGGATCATGTGAAAATCAAGGAGACGTCACATCCGGGATTTGGAACGCAAAAGTCGTCACTTCCAGGATTTGGGACGCATAGTCGCATCACATCCGGGATTTGGAGCGCATTTGTCGCTAAATTGATATGGTCGCAGGTAAATACATGCTTTCTGAGATTCAAAGCGCATGTATTACAAATATATACGTAAGACGATTCATACATATAGACATAGAAAGATAGAGATTATTGCCGGAGCGCACCTAAAGTTCATCTGTAACAGGTAGTAGCCGAATATTTTTTGTATTTTTGTGAAATTAAATAAACAGGAAAGTCATAAATACTGTTATATATAAACATTAGTGGTGGGAGAAGAGCGGGCCCTCCACATTATGGTGGACGACCAGGTCATATCCCAAGAAGCTATATGATGACTGATATACGCCATCAGAAAAGATAAGGCGCTTCACATGCCATAAGGTACAGCTTTGAACTCTACTTAATACTGGAGGTAGAGGCAGGGTTATAGATAGGGAGAGAAAGCAGGTCATAAAAAGCAGGTATAGGTTAATCTCTCATTGAGACCACTCGGCGACTGGGATCGAAAACGGAATATCTATTCTGTTTCTTTTTGCAGGATTTTCCGGTCCCAGTCGCCTCTCCTCAAAGGTAGAGGAACAGTCTCAAGTGCAGAGAAAACTATGGATTTCAAATCACCATTATGATGTTCATTCATTTGATTGGCGATGGGTGTATCCTTGTGCTTAACTATATCGTTTATGTGTTTGCACATGCGCCGTCTCATTTCTCTGAAAGTCTTACCAATGTAATCTTTAGGACAGGTACATTGTCCTATATAGATCACTCCCTTGGTTTTACAATTGATAAAGTTTTTCACTGAATGAGTATGGTTCGTGGCCGAGCAAATCACTGTCTTGGTGGTACGGATATAATTTCATGCCTTACAGGTTCTGAATTTAAAGACCCCCATCGGTTTTCCATCAAGCCAAGTGCCTTCTTTTGAAGGGCCAGTATAGTGGCTATGTACTAATCTGTCCTTAAGGCTTCTCCCTCTACGATATGTGATAAGGGGATAGGGAGATATAGCCTTAGAGAGATCCGTATCCATCGTGAGGATGGGCCAGTAGGTCTTAAGTATCGCTCTTATGTCTTTATTTGCGGCATCGTAAGTCGAGATGATCTGAATAAAATTGTCATTTGACTCTTTTTGTCTAGGTACCAGTAGATCACTTCTATTTCTTTGTGCAGCTGCTTTAAAGGCATCTCTCAAAATGGGTTGGGGATATCCTCTTTGTAGGAACCTATTCTGGAGCTTTTTGGATTCATGGTGGAATGACTCATTGTTAGAGCAGTTCCTGCGCATGCGCAGGTACTTACCAATTGACGGCAGGAGGGTGATGGCTGGTCCAGTAAAGAATGTTGTTTGTGGCTGTGGGTTTTCTAAATATAGTGGTGGTGAGATTCTTACCTTGTTTTTTAACTTCCACATCTAGAAATGTGATGGACACTGGCTGTAAGTCTTAAGTAAACCCAAGCCCCACATCATTATGGATAAGGATGTTTATAAACTTGCCAAAATCATCTCTACTGCCGTTCCATATCAAGAATATATCGTCGATATTCCTGGTCCAAAACACGATTTTGTTGTTCCACTATACTTCATAGTCCGGGAAGACAAATTTATCTTCCCACCAGCCCAGGAGGAGATTAGCATATGTCGGAGCACACGGGCTCCCCATCGCTGTCCCCCTGAGCTGGTGATAGAAGGACCCATTAAATAAAAATAAATTGTTTCGGTCTATTACCCATCTATGAAATTAAAGGTATTTTTAACTGTGCACGTTTAAACTTAGATATGTTATTCAGTGACAACCTAATGTATCTCCAGCCACATAATCACTTGTTCTTTTCTGTCAGATAAATGCCTAATTTTTGGGGCCTGTACCGGCCTACAGTAAAATTGTTAACCACTGACCTTCTAATAAATCTCCAGCCAAATAATCACTTGTTCTCTTCTGTCAGGTAAATGCATATTTTTGGGGTACTGTACTCCACTGACCTACAGCAAAATTGTTATTCACTGACCGCCTAATGTACCTCCAGCAACATAATCACTTGTTCTTTTCTGTCAGGTGAATGCCTAATTTTTGGGGCCTATACTCCACTGGACTACAGTAAAATTGTTATTCAGTGACTGCCTAATATACCTCCAGCCACATAATCACTTGTTCTTTTCTGTCAGGTGAATGCCTAATTATTGGGGCCTGTACTCCACTGGCCTACAGTAAAATTGTTATTCAGTGACCGCCTAATGTACCTCCAGCCACATAATCAGTTATTCTTTTCTGTCCGGTGAATGCCTAATTTTGGGGCCTGTACTGGCCTACGGTAAAATTGTTATCCACTGAACATCTAATATACCTCCAGCCACATAAACACTTGTTCTTTTCTGTCAAATAAATGCCTAATTTATGGGGCCTATACTCCACTGGACTACAGTAAAATTGTTATTCAGTGACCGCCTAATATACCTCCAGCCACATAATCACTTGTTCTTTTTTGTCAGGTGAATGCCTAATTTTTAGGGCCTGTACTGGCCTGCATTAAAATTGTTATCCACTGACCATCTATTATTCCTCCAGCCACATAATCACTTGTTCATTTCTGTCAGGTGAATGCCTAATTTTTGGGGCCTGTACTCCACTGGCCTACAGTAAAATTGTTATTCAGTGAACGCCAAATGTACCTCCAGCCACATAATAACTTGTTCTTTTTTGTCAGGTGAATGCCTAAACTCTGGGGCCTGTACTGGCCTACAGTAAAATTGTTATCCACTGACCATCTAATATACCTCAAGCAACATAATCACAAGTTCTTTTCTGTCAGGTGAATGCCTAATTTTTGTGGCCTGTACTCCACTGGCCTACAGTAAAATTGTTATTCAGTAACATCCTAATGTACCTCCAGCCACATAATCACTTGTTCTTTTCTGTCAGGTGAATGCCTAATTTTTGGGGCCTGTACTGCGCTGCATTAAATTTGTTATCCACTGACCATCTATTATTCCTCCAGCCACATAATTACTTGTTCTTTTCTGTCAGGTGAATGCCTAATTTTTGGGCCTGTACTCCACTGGCCTACAGTAAAATTGTTATTCAGTTACCGCCTAATGTACCTCCAGCCACATAATCACTTGTTCTTTTCTGTCAGATGAATGTCAAAATTTTGGGGCCTGTACTGGCCTACAGTAAAATTGTTATCCACTGACCATCTATTATTCCTCCAGCCACATAATCACTTGTTCATTTCTGTCAGGTGAATGCCTAATTTATGGGGCCTATACTCCACTGGACTACAGTAAAATTGTTATTCAGTGACCGCCTAATATACCTCCAGCCACATAATCACTTGTTCTTTTTTGTCAGGTGAATGCCTAATTTTTAGGGCCTGTACTGGCCTGCATTAAAATTGTTATCCACTGACCATCTATTATTCCTCCAGCCACATAATCACTTGTTCATTTCTGTCAGGTGAATGCCTAATTTTTGGGCCTGTACTCCACTGGCCTACAGTAAAATTGTTATTCAGTTACCGCCTAATGTACCTCCAGCCACATAATCACTTGTTCTTTTCTGTCAGATGAATGTCAAAATTTTGGGGCCTGTACTGGCCTACAGTAAAATTGTTATCCACTGACCATCTAATATACCTCCAGTCACATAATCACTTGTTCTTTTCTGTCAGGTGAATGCCTAATTTTTGGGGCCTGTACTCCACTGGCCTACAGTATCACTTGTTCTTTTCTGTCAGGTGAATGCCTAAATTCTGGGGCCCGTACTGGCCTACAGTAAAATTGTTATCCACTGACCATCTAATATACCTCAAGCAACATAATCACAAGTTCTTTTCTGTCAGGTGAATGCCTAATTTTTGTGGCCTGTACTCCACTGGCCTACAGTAAAATTGTTATTCAGTAACCCCATAATGTACCTACAGCCACATAATCACTTGTTCTTTTCTGTCAGGTGAATGCCTAGTTTTTGGGGCCTGTACCTGGCCTGCAATAAACTTGTTATCCACTCACCATCTATTATTCCTCTAGCCACATAATTACTTGTTCTTTTCTGTCAGGTGAATGCCTAATTTTTGGGCTTGTACTTCACTGGCCTACAGTAAAATTGGTTTTTAGTAACCGCCTAATGTACCTCCAGCCACATATTAAATTGTTCTTTTCTGTCAGGTGAATGCCTAATTTTTAGGGCCTGTACTGGCCTGCATTAAAATTGTTATCCACTGACGATCTATTATTCCTCCAGCCACATAATCACTTGTTCATTTCTGTCAAGTGAATGTCTAATTTTTGGGGCCTGTACTCCACTGGCCTACAGTAAAATTGTTATTCAGTGACCGCCAAATGTACCTCCAGCCACATAATCACTTGTTCTTTTTTGTCAGGTGAATGCCTAAATTCTGGGGCCTGTACTGGCCTACAGTAAAATTGATATCCACTGACCATCTAATATACCTCAAGCAACATAATTACAAGTTCTTTTCTGTCAGGTGAATGCCTAATTTTTAGGGGCCTGTACTCCACTGGCCTACAGTAAAATTGTTATTCAGTAACCCCCTAATGTACCTCCAGCCGCATAATCACTTGTTCTTTTCTGTCAGGTGAATGCCTGATTTTTGGGGCCTGTACTGGCCTGCAATAAATTTGTTATCCACTGACCATCTATTATTCCTCCAGCCACATAATTACTTGTTCTTTTCTGTCAGGTGAATGCCTAATTTTTGGGCCTGTACTTCACTGGCCTACAGTAAAATTGTTATTCCGTTACCGCCTAATGTACCTCCAGCCACATAATCACTTGTTCTTTTCTGTCAGGTGAATGTCAAAATTTTGGGGCCTGTACTGGCCTACAGTAAAATTGTTTTCCACTGACCATCTAATATACCTCCAGCCACATAATCACTTGTTCTTTTATGTCAGGTGAATGCCTAATTTTTAGGGCCTGTACTCCACTAACCTACAGTAAAATTGTTATTCAGTGATCGCCTAATGTACCATACCTCCAGCTACATAATCACTTGTTCTTTTCCGTCAGGTGAATGCCTAATTTTTGGGGCCTGTACTTCACTGGCCTACAGAAAAATTGTTATTCAGTGAACGCCTAAAGTACCTCCAGCCACATAATCATTTGTTCTTTTTGTCAGGTGAATGACAAATTTTTGGGGCTTGTACTCCACTGGCCTACAGTAAAATTGTTATTCAGTAACTGCCTAATGTACCGTACCTCAGCTACATAATCACTTGTTCTTTTCTGGGAGGTAAATGCATATTTTTTTGGTACTGTACTCCACTGACCTACAGTAAGATTGTTATTCAGTAACCGCCTAATGTACATCCAGCAACATAATCGCTTGTTCTTTTCTGTCAGGTGAATGCCTATATTTTGGGGCATGTACTGGCCTACAGTAAAATTGTTATCCACTCACCATCTAATATACCTCCAGCCACATAATCACAGGTTCTTTTCTGTCAGGTGAAGGCCTAATTTTTGGTGCCTGTACTTCACTGGCCTACAGTAAAATTGCTATTCAGTGACCGACTAATGTACCTCCAGCCACATAATCACTTATACTTTTCTGTCAGGTGAATGCCTAATATTTGGGGCCTGTACTCCACTTGCCTACAGTAAAATTGTTTTTCAGTGACCGCTTTAATTTGAGGGTATTTACATCCAAATCAAATCAGGTGAACGGTGTAGGAATTACAACAGTTTTCATATGTGCCTCCCACTTGTTAAGGGACCAAAAGTATTGGGACAATTGAATTCTCAGCTGTTCCATGGCCAGGTGTGTGTTATTCCCTCATTATTCCAATTCCAATGAGCAGATAAAAGGTCCAGAGTTCATTTCAAGTGTGCTATTTGCATTTGGAATCTGTTGCTGTCAACTCTCAAGATGATATCCAAAGAGCTGTCACTATCAGTGAAGCAAGCCATCATTAGGCTGAAAAAACAAAACAAATCCATCAGAGAGATAGCAAAAACATTAAGCATGGCCAAAACAACTGTTTGGAACATTCTTAAAAATAAGGCATGCACCGGTGAGCTCAGCAACACCAAAAGACCCAGAAGACTACGGAAAACAACTGTGGTGGATGAACAAAGAATTCTTTCCCTGGTGAAGAAAACACCTTTTACAACAGTTGGCCAGATCAAGAACACTCTCCAGGAGGTAGGTGTATGTGTGTCAAAGTCAACAATCAACAGAAGACTTTACCAGAGTGAATAGAGAGGGGTCACCACAAGATGTAAACCATTGGTGAGCCTCAAAAACAGGAAGGCCAGATTAGAGTTTGCCAAATGACATCTAAAAAAGCCTTCACAGTTCTGGAACAACATCCTATGGACAGATGAGACCAAGATCAACTTGTACCAGAGTGATAGGAAGAGAAGAGTATGGAGAAGGAAAGGAACTGCTCATGATCCTAAGCATACCACCTCATCAGTGAAGCATGGTGGTGGTAGTGTAATGGCGTGGGGATGTATGGCTGCCAATGGAACTGGTTCTCTTGTATTTATTGATGATGTGACTGCTGACAAAAGCAGCAGGATGAATTCTGAAGTGTTTTAGGCAATATGATCTGCTCATATTCAGCCAATTGCTTCAGAACTCATTGGACGACGCTTCACAGTGCAGATGGACAATGACCCAAAGCATACTGCAAAAGCAACCAAAGAGTTTTTTAAGGGAAAGAAGTGGAATGTTATGCAATGGCCAAGTCAGTCACCTGACCTGACTCCGGTTGAGCATGCATTTCACTTGCTGAAGACAAAACTGAAGGGAAAATGCCCCAAGAACAAGTAGGAACTGAAGACAGTTGCAGTAGAGGCCTGGCAGAGCATCACCAGGGAGGAAACCCAGCGTCTGGTGATGTCTATGCGTTCCAGACTTCAGGCTATAATTGACTGCAAAGGATTTGCAAACAAGTATTAAGAAGTGAAATTTTGATTTATGATTATTATTATGTCCCATTACTTTTTGGCCCTTAACAAGTGGGAGGCGCATATGCAAACTGTTGTAATTCTTACACCGTTCACCTGATTTGGAAGTAAATACCCTCAAATTAAAGCTGACAGTCTGCAGTTAAAGCACATCTTGTTCGTTTCATTTCAAATTCATTGTAGTGGTGTATAGAGCCAAAAATGTTAGAATTGTGTCGATGTCCCAATATTTATGGACCTGACTGTATAGCAATATAGCGAATATATTCGTTATTTAGAATATTCGCCTTTTTTTTCCCCAACCTGTACAGTTGTTCGGCATACTCCTCCCCGACAAGCATCCACGTCACCATGGGAACGCCTGTAGTTAGAATATACCATCGGATCTGAGTTTTCAAGATCGCAGGGAAAAATACAGTAAAATTGTTATGCACTGACTGTCTAATATACCTCCAGCCACATAATCACTTGTTCTTTTCTGTCAGGTGAATGCCTAATATTTGGCGCCTGTACTTCACTGGCCTACAGTAAAATTGTTATTCAGTGACCGCCTAATGTACCGTACCTCAGCTACGTAATCACTTGTTCTTTTCTGTTAGATAAATGCATATTTTTGGGGTACTGTACTCCACTGACCTACAGTAAAATTGTTATTTAGTAACCGCCTAATGTACATCCAGCAACATAATCGCTTGTTCTTTTCTGTCAGGTGAATGCCTATATTTTGGGGCATGTACTGGCCTATAGTAAAATTGTTATCCACTGACCATCTAATATACCTCCAGCCACATAATCACAAGTTCTTTTCTGTCAGGTGAATGCCTAATTTTTGGTGCCTGTACTTCACTGGCCTACACTAAAATTGCTATTCAATGAACGCCTAATGTACCTCCAGCCACATAATCACTTGTTCTTTTCTGTCAGATAAATGCCTAATTTTTGGGGCCTGTACTGGCCTATAGCGATGAGCGGCAGGTCCCATATATTCGAATTTCTGATATTTCGCGAATATTTGCTAGAATATTCGTTTCATATTGGCGAATATTCGTATTCGAGATTAATTTCGCGATTGCGATTAATCCAAAAATGTAAAAATTGCGTAATGCGAAGTTGATTAAAAAAGAATATATAGCAGTAAATATAGTGCTATATATTCGTTTTAAAAATATTCATCATATTCTAAAACAAGAATATATAGCAATATAGCGAATATTCGAGAAAATACAAACAGAGCAATTTAGCTAAGCTAATATAGTGCTATAATATTTTTTTTATAATGTACATTTTTTCCAAATCTGAAGTTCAGAAGAGAAAAAAATGACTATATAAAAAAAAAGATTATAGCACTATATTAGCTAAATTGCTTTGTGTTTGTATTTAGCGAATATTTGCTATACTGCTATATATTCTTGTTTTAGAATATGACGAATATTCTAAAAAACGAATATATAACAATATAGCGAATATACTGTATTCGTTATTTAGAATATTCGCCTTTTTTTTTCAACCTGTACAGTTGTTCGGCATACTCCTCCCCGACAAGCGTCCACGTCACCATGGGAATGCCTGTAGTTAGAATATACCATCGGATCTGAGTTTTCACGATCGCAGGGAAAACTCAGATCCGATAGTATATTCTAACCCACAGGCATTCTTATGGTGACGGGGATGCTTGTCGGGGTGGAGTATGCGAACAACTGTACAGATTGGGGCTAAAAAGACGAACATTCTAAATAATGAATATATTCGCTATATTTCTATATATTTGTTTTTCAGAATATTCGTTAATTTTTTTTTTCCATATGAAAACATGATTTCTTCCTACTTAAGTTTCTTGTGGGCCAATGACTACGGCCTACAGTAAAATTGTTATGCACTGACCGTCTAATATACCTCCAGCCAGATAATTACTTGTTCTTTTATGTCAGGTGAATGCCTAATTTTTGGGGCCTGTACTCCACTGGCCTACAGTAAAATTGTTATTCAGTGACTGCCTAATGTACCGTACCTCCAGCTACATAATCACTTGTTCTTTTCTGTCCGGTGAATGCCTAATTTTTGGGGCCTGTATTGGCCTACAGTAAAATTGTTATCCACTGACCGTCTAATATTCCTCCAGCCACATCATCACTTGTTCTTTTCTGTCAGTTAAATGCCCAATTTTTGGGGCCTGTACTGCCGTAGCCTAAAATAAAAAAAAATGTATGCTCCAGCAGGCCACATTTTTGAGAATTTCCGTTTAAGACGCATAAAAATGGCCCCTCATTAAAATACATATTTTTTGTGGGAATTTTTGCCATTGATCCCCCTCTGGTATGTCACTGTCCATGTTGTGGGACTATTTGTGCACTTCTAGTAAGTATTTGGTGGCGGCAAATATGAACTGAAGTTTTTTTTTTAGGTTCGCCTGCCATTAAAGTGAATGGCGCACGCTACGAACGTGCGATTCGCGAACATTTGATCGTCCATCACTAGAAACTAATTGTGATATTATTATTTTTAACTATATAGCAGCATATACAAATGCGTTATTTGTTTTAACCTAATATCATCATATGCAAATGTGATACCTATTATGGCATCTTTCTGTAGCTGTGTGAATGATAGTTACCAATGACACAAACAATAGATAGCTAGCATATAACAATACTAACCAACAAGATACTAGTGGACCTACCATACATACAGCTCCTAGAACAACATTGCCACCATATGTTACACACTTTTACTATTTTTATTATATAATTTTTGTCTTTGCGTTTATTTTAAGGTATAATTTTGTATTCAATCATGCTGTAGAACAAGTTTTTATTTATTGTGAATGTGGATGTATAATATTAAATGCTTGTTTAACCCCTTCCCGCAATATCATGTACATGGGGGAATGTGTTGCCTTATCGCATTCTAACGTGCATGTACGTGATGTGATCAGGCGGGTGTAGGAGCTGCACCCACCCGAGACGCAGCACGGGCTCGGCTGATACTGATAGCCGGGCCCCTGCTGCATCCGCCGGCATTGCTGTATGTGGTGATGCCGGCGGATTAACCATTTCACATGCAGGGTTTACAGATAGAGGGGTTTCCCTCGGATTCCATCGGCCCCCGCGCTGCACTGACAGGGGGCTGATAGTTGCCATGGCAGTCACGATGCCTTCCACAGGCATCGGAGCCTGCCAGATACAGAAGCCCAGGAGATCCAGCCTGAGGGCTGGTTCTCCTAGGCAACTGTCAACGTCTTAGGCCTCTTTCACACGGCCGGTTTTTTTTTCCGTTTTGCGGGCCGTTTTTTGCGGTCCGTATACGGTCCGTATACGGAACCATTGATTTCAATGGTTCCGCAAAAAAAACGGAATGTACTCCGTATGCATTCCGTTTCCGTATTTCCGTTTTTCCGTTCCGTTTTAACATAGAACATGTCCTATATTTGGCCGCAAATCACGTTCCGTGGCTCCATTAAAGTCTATGGGTCCGCAAAAAAACGGAATGCATACGGAAGTGCATCCGTATGTCTTCCGTATCCGTTCCGTTTTTTGCGGATCCATCTATTGAAAATGTTATGCCTAGCCCAATTTTTTCTATGAAATTACTTTATACTGTATTTGCCATACGGAAAAACGGAACGGAAACGGAAACACAACGGAAGCAAAAAACGGAACAACGGATCCGTTTAAAACGGACCGCAAAACACTGAAAAAGACATACTGTCGTGTGAAAGAGGCCTTACTGTGTAAGAAGCTGACAGTTCAAATCAGTACAATACATAATTTATTTTACTAAATTGAAACAGGGATCAAATCCTGAAAAGATGGAGTCCCACAGTGGGACAAATATAAAAAAAAAAAAAAGTAAAAATTTGATTTTTCATAATAAAACAAAATTTAAGTCTCAAGTAATAAAAAAGCATCCTTTTTCCACAAATAAAGTAAAAAAAAATTTTTTTTTAAAGTAAGGAAAATAAGAAAAGTAGACATATTAGGTATCGCCACATCCGTATTGACCGGCTCTCTAAAAATATCACATGACCTATGCTTATTACTTATTGTAATTTGAGTGGCTGCGCCCACATTGTTATGATGAATATCTCATTTGCCTCTTTGACAATAAAAATTTATTGGATAAAAATATCACATGACCTAACCCCTCAGATACCCCCCAGAATAGTACCAATCTAACAGTTACCTCATCCCGCAAAAAATGAGCCCCTAACTAAGACAATCGCCCAAAAAATATAAAAACTATGGCTCTCAGACTATGGAAATAGTAAAACATGATTTTTTTTTGTTTCAAAAATGCTTTTATTGTGTTAAATGTAAAATAGACATATTAGGTATCGCCGCATTCGTAACAACCAGCTCTATAAAAATATCACATGACCTAACTCTCAATTGAACACCATAAATTTATTTTTTTTAAAAAGGTGTTAAAAAAGCCTTTTTTGTCACCTTACATCACAAAAAGTGTAATAGCAAGCAATCAAAAAGTCATATGCACCCTCAAAAATTATACCCTACCTAAGACAATTGCCCAAAAAAAAAAAAAAAAAACTATGGCTCTCAGACTATGGAGACACTAAAACATGATTTTTTTTTGTTTCAAAAATGATATTATTGTGTAAAACTTAAATAAATTAAAAAAATATACATATTAGGTATCGCCGCATCCATAAGAACCTGCTCTAAAAACATATCACATGATCTAACCCCTCAGGTGGACACCGTAAAAAAACAAAAAAAACGGTTTAAAAAAATAATTTCAATTATTTTCAAAAATACTTTATGTAAAACTGAAACAAACAACCAGAAAATGTAGTCATATTTGGCATTTTTGCGTCCTTAACAACTGGCTCTATAAAAATACCACATTATCCAGCCTGTCAGATGAAAATATCAAATAACAAAAAATAAAAAAAGAGGCCAATACAGCTATTTTTTGTTACCTTGCCTCACAAAATGTATAATATAGAGCAAACAAAAATTCATATGTACTCTAAAATAGTACCAACAAAACTGCCACCTTATCCCATAGTTTCCAAAATGGCGTCATTTTTTTTGTGCCCACTACAGAATCAGGGCAATAAATATTGAGTTTTGCCCTTGCTTTGTTACTGGAAAAATTTATTAAAATGGAAAATCTGGCAAAAAGTGAAATTCTGAAATTTCATCTACATTATCCTTTAATTCTTGTGGAACACCAAAAAGGTTACCAAAGGGGTGTATTTTTCAAAATGGGGTCACTTTTTCAGAGTTTCTACTCTGGGTGCATCAGGGGGTCTTCAAATGTGACATGGCAACTTAAAATTATCCCAGTGAAATAAGCCTTCCAAAAACCATATGGAGTTCCTTTCCTTCTGCTCCCTGCCGTGTGCCTGCACAGCAGTTTATGACCACATATGGGGTGTTTCTGTAAATTACAGAATCAGTGAAATAAATATTGAGTTTTGTTTGGCTGTTAAACCTTGCTTTGTTTGCGGAAAAAAATTATTAAAATAGAAAATTTGCCAAAAAAGTGAAATTCTGAAATGTCATCTACATTTTCCTTTAATTCTTGTGAAACACTTAAAGGGTTAAAAAAGTTTGTAATATCAGTTTTGAATACCCTGAGGGGTGTAGTTTCCAAAATGGGGTCACTTTTTTGGAGTTTCTACTCTAGGGGTGCATTAGGGGGTCTTCAAATGTGACATGGCAACTTAAAATTATCCCAGTGAAATCTGCCTTCCAAAAACCATATGGCGTTCCTTTCCTTCTGCGCTCTGCCGTGTGCCCGTACAGCAGTTTTACGACCACATATAGGGTGTTTCTGTAAACTACAGAATCAGGGTAATAAATATTGAGCTTTGTTTGGCTGTTAACCATTGCTTTGTTAGCGGAAAAAAATTTGATTAAAACTAAAAATCTGCCAAAAAAGTGAAATTCTGAAATTTCATTTACATTTTCCTTTAATTCTTGTGTAACACCTAAAGAGTTAACAAAGTTTGTAAAATCTGTTTTGAATACCCTGAGGGGTGTAGTTTCGAAAATGAGGGCATTTATGTGTGGTTTCTATTACATAAGCCTCACAAAGTGACTTCAGACCTGAACTGGTCCTTAAAAATTGGGTTTTGGAAATTTTCTGAATAATTTCAAGATTTGTTTCTAAACTTCTAAGCCTTCTAACGTCCCAAAAAAAGAAAATGTCATTTACAAAATGATCCAAACATGAAGTAGACATATGGGAAATTTAAAGTAATAACTATTTTAGGAGGTATCACTATCTGCTTTAAAAGCAGAGAAATAGAAATTTTGAAAATTGCGCAATTTTCAATTTTTTTTGTAAATTTGGTATTTTTTTATAAATAAAAATGAAATATTTTGATTAAATTTTACCACTGTCATGAAGTACAATATGTAACGAGAAAACATTCTCAGAATGGCATGGAGAAGTAAAAGCGTTTTAAAGTTATTACCACATAAAGTGACACATGTCAGATTTGAAAAATGAGTCCTGAAGGTGAAAAATGGCTGGGTCCAGAAGAGGTTAAAGGAATACTCTCTCCGGGTGGTTTCAGGTGTAGAGTGCCTGTCTTAAACATACACAATTTATTAATCGTTTTGACAGGGTCAAATTGATAAGAGCACCATATCCATAGCAACAAGAGGGTGAGCCCCTACCCCTTCCATTCAATAGCTAAATAATGTTAAAATACTGTAGTTGACGATCCCCACACAGATTAGATACAGGCAGCCTCTATGTAGCAATTTGTATATCAGTCATCTTGTGCTTAATATAAATTCTTTCTGTGAATCATCTTCGCTGCATATTAAAACAGTAAATTTGCAGAACGGCTTTTCCATTACCACTTTGAATTACTTTTGTAGTTGGACTTACTAATAGGTGAATTTGAAATTCTTGCAGAAATTGCATCCATAAATACAAATGAGGACTCGCCCTTTAGCTAAGCCAGTGGCTGTGTGGGTATTTATGGCCACAATTCAAATTAACCTCTTAATAATGAAATGTGCATGATTCTGTTCAAACTAAGCAAGCTCTTAGTACTACAGACTTATTATATACAGCCCCATTCATTGCTTATATGAAATATGTTCTATTTTATCTATGGCATGTACTATCATGTTATTATATACAGTGGTGCTGACACTGCCACCTACACTACACAGTCGTGGCCAAAAGTTTTGAGAATTACATAAATATTGGAAATTGGAAAAGTTGCTTCTTAAGTTTTTATAATAGCAATTTGCATATACTCCAGAATGTTATGAAGAGTGATCAGATGATTTGCATAGTCCTTCTTTGCCATGAAAATTAACTTAATCCCAAAAAAACCTTTCCACTGCATTTCATTGCTGTCATTAAAGGACCTGCTGAGATCATTTCAGTAATCGTCTTGTTAACTCAGGTGAGAATGTTGACGAGCACAAGGCTGGAGATCATTATGTCAGGCTGATTGGGTTAAAATGGCAGACTTGACATGTTAAAGGAGGGTGATGCTTGAAATCATTGTTCTTCCATTGTTAACCATGGTGACCTGCAAAGAAACGCGTGCAGCCATCATTGCGTTGCATAAAAATGGCTTCACAGGCAAGGATATTGTGGCTACTAAGATTTCACCTCAATCAACAATTTATAGGATCATCAAGAACTTCAAGGAAAGAGGTTAAATTCTTGTTAAGAAGGCTTCCGGGCGTCCAAGAAAGTCCAGCAAGTGCCAGGATCGTCTCCTAAAGAGGATTCAGCTGCGGGATCGGAGTGCCACCAGTGCAGAGCTTGCTCAGGAATGGCAGCAGGCAGGTGTGAGCGCATCTGCACGCACAGTGAGGCGAAGACTTTTGGAAGATGGCCTGGTGTCAAGAAGGCCAGCAAAGAAGCCACTTCTCTCCAAAAAAAACATCAGGGACAGATTGATCTTCTGCAGAAAGTATGGTGAATGGACTGCTGAGGACTAGGGCAAAGTCATATTGTCCGATGAAGCCTCTTTCCGATTGTTTGAGGCATCTGGAAAAAGGCTTGTCCGGAGAAGAAAAGGTGAGCGCTACCATCAGTCCTGTGTCATGCCAACAGTAAAGCATCCTGAGACCATTCATGTGTGGGGTTGCTTCTCATCCAAGGGAGTGGGCTCACTCACAATTTTGCCCAAAAACACAGCCATGAATAAAGAATGGCACCAAAACACCCTCCAACAGCAACTTCTTCCAACAATCCAACAACAGTTTGACGAAGAACAATGCATTTTCCAGCACGTTGGAGCACCGTGCCATAAGGCAAAAGTGATAACTAAGTGGCTCGGGGACCAAAACGTTGACATTTTGGGTCCATGGCCTGGAAACTCCCCAGATCTTAATCCCATTGAGAACTTGTGGTCAATCCTCAAGAGGCGGGTGGACAAACAAAAAACCACTAATTCTGACAAACTCCAAGAAGTGATTATGAAAGAATGGGTTGCTATCAGTCAGGAATTGGCCCAGAAGTTGATTGAGAGCATGCCCAGTCGAATAACAGAGGTCCTGAAAAAGAAGGGCCAACACTGCAAATACTGACTCTTTGCATAAGGCCTCCTGCACACGACCGTTGTGTGCACCCGTGGCCGTTGTGCCATTTTCCGTTTTTTTTCACGGACCCATTGACTTTCAATGGGTCCGTGGAAAAAACTGAAAATGCACCGTTTTGCAGCCGCATCCGAGATCCGTGTTTCCTGGCCGTGAAAAAAATAGGACCTGTCCTATTTTTTTCACGGCCAACGGTTCACGGACCCATTCAAGTCAATGGGTCCGTGAAAGAACACGGATGCACACAAGATTGGCATCCGTGTCCGTGATCCGTGGCCGTAGGTTACTTTTTATACAGACGGATCCGAAGATCCGTCTGCATAAAAGCTTTTTCATAGCTGAGTTTTCACTTCGTGAAAACTCAGAACCGACAGTATATTCTAACACAGAGGCGTCCCCATGGTGATGGGGACGCTTCTAGTTAGAATACACTACAAACTGTGTACAAGACTGCCCCCTGCTGCCTGGCAGCACCCGATCTCTTACAGGGGGCCCTGATCAGCACGCAGAGATCAGGGCTGCCAGGCAGCATGGGGCAGACCCTCCCCCCCTCCCCAGTTTGAATATCATTGGTGGCCAGTGCGGCCCCCCCCTCTATTGTAATAATAGGTTGGTGGCCAGTGCGGCCCCCCCCTCCCTCTATTGTAATTATTCGTTGGTGGCACAGTGTGCGCCCCCCCCTCCCTCCCTCTATTGTAATAATTTGTTGGTGGCACAGTGTGCGCCCCCCATCGGCCCCCCCTCCCTCTATAGCATTAACAACATTGGTGGCCAGTGTGCGGCCTCCCATCTCCCCCCCCCCCCATCATTGGTGGCAGCGGAGTTCCGATCGGAGTCCCAGTTTAATCGCTGGGGCTCCGATCGGTAATCATGGCAACCAGGACGCTACTACAGTCCTGGTTGCCATGGTTACTTAGCAATAGTACAATAGTAGAAGATTCATACTTACCTGCTGGTGGCTGCTGCGATGTTCGTGTCCGGCAGGGAGCTCCACCTACTGGTAAGTGACAGGTCTGTGCGGCGCATTGCTAAATGAACTGTCACTTACCAGTAGGAGGAGCTCCCGGCCGGACACAGACATCGCAGCTCCCAGGTAAGTATGAATCTTTTACTATTGTACTATTGCTAGTAATCCGCTGCCAGAAATGATCGGGGGGGGGGTTAGATGGGAGGCCGCACACTGGCCACCAATGTTGTTAATGCTATAGAGGGAGGGGGGGCCTACTTTTAGTGAAGTAGGGCGTCACCTCTCTTCTTTCTGTAGCGCTGCTGATCATATCAAGAAAGCAGCATGACGCAGGACCTTTCAGTATGCCGAGCTTCCTTCTAAGCCGGCTGTTTAGCATCCTGTCTCCCAGCAACAAGCATTGCATCACAAGTCACATGATCGGAACTGCGGTCATGTGACTCTGTGTGATGCTGTTCCTCCTCCCCAGCCATGGGCTACATCTAGAGGCGATGCTTCTTCATGTTAATGTTTTATAAATACATTTATGAATTAGTCTGTAAACTCAAAAGGTTTAGTTTGTTCAGTTGTATACCCATTTGCATTATTTTATGTACCAATGACTTTTGTTTCTGCTTGAGGTAACGCCCACCTCCCCTTTGACCTTGTTTGCATGTGACCATTTTTGTGTATATATATCCAGCATGTTTGTCCACTCTCTATGCAATTTTCTTCACCTGATGAAGGGGACCCTTTCCCCGAAACGCGTTGTGTGATTGCAATAAAACTCTTGAAGATTCACCATCTACCTCTGGTTGGTTCCTTGCGCCGAGAGATGTTCCTTTTCTTCCTGACACTAAATGAGTGGCACTTTTTCCCACCCCACTTTATGGTGACGCTCCATGTATTGATGTAGGGCTGTCATGCCAACATTAGCACCCTGGCCATGCCTCACCTTCTGCCCACATATCCTGCATACCGTCATTCTAACAGCCCCCAGCAACTTGCTGAAAAATTCCCACACTGCAGAGTATGGCATTTTCCCTCCACCACTGCATGATGCCTGCCTGATGCTGCTTTTATGAACTCGTGCACTGCTAGTGGGTTCCTCACAGGTAGTCTCCTGAGTAGCAGATGGTGTACCCCTCCCCCTTTTGGCTGCATATCTCCCTCTTCTTCCACCCTTCTGTCTCACAACGATTTATTACAATAGAGGGAGGAAGGGGGGGCGCACACTGTGCCACCAACAAATTATTACAATAGAGGGAGGAAGGGGATCCGGGGACCCGTTTTTGCGGACCGCAAAAAAATAAGTTCGTGTGCAGGAGGCCTAAATGTCATGTAATTGTCGATAAAAGCCTTTGAAACTTATGAAGTGCGTGTAATTATACTTCACTACATCACAGAAACAACTGAAACAAAGATCTAAAAGCAGTTTAGCAGCAAACTTTGTGAAAACTAATATTTGTGTCATTCTCAAAACTTTTGGCCACGACTGTACGGTCACTGTTCACTCTTCTTAGGTTATCATGCAACTATGTGTATAAATTTGTAATCAATGTCTTTATAGACCTTTGAGCAACTTTAAAGGGGTTTTCCTGGAGTTTTGTATTGATGATCTATTCTCAGGATAGGTCATCAATATCTGATCAGGTCCAACTCCCAGCACCCCCAATGATCAGCTGTTTGGAGCACTGTGGCTTCTTCCTAAGCTATGTGATGTCACTTTCATCAGTCACATGGCCTACTTGCAGCTCAATCCAATTTAAGAGAATGGGCCTCGTCTGCAATAACAAGCACAGTCGATATACATTGTACGACACTGTGCTTGGTATGCTGTGAAGTGGCCGCAGAGCTCACCAGAGGAGTAACACATCAAGTGACCACACAGACTGTGTATTGCTATAGATTTTAAATAAAGGTGGGTCTGCTTGGAATGCTGTGATGAGGCTGCAACAGTCACCGGAGCACTGCCTCCCCCCTAAGGCCCCTTTCACACGGGCGAGTTGAACGCATTGCACCCGCACTGAATACCGACCCATTCATTTCTATGGGGCTGTTCACATGAGCGGTGATTTTCACGCATCACTTGTGCGTTGCGTGAAAATCGCAGCATGCTCTATATTCTGCGTTTTTCACGCAACGCATGCCCCATAGAAGTGAATGGGGTTGCGTGAAAATCGCAAGCATCCGCAAGCAAGTGCGGATGCGGTGTGCGATTTTCACGCACGGTTGCTAGGAGACGATCGGGATGGAGACCCGATCATTATTATTTTCCCTTATAACATGGTTATAAGGGAAAATAATAGCATTCTGAATACAGAATGCATAGTAAAATAGCGCTGGAGAGGTTAAAAAAAATAAAATAAAAATTTAACTCACCTTAATCCACTTGCTGGCGCTGCCGGCATCTCATCTGTCTCCTTCTTTGCTGAACAGGACCTGTGGTGAGCATTCATTCCAGGACCTGTGGTGACGTCACTCCGGTCATCACACAATCCATCACATGATCTTTTACCATGGTGATGGGTCATGTGATGGATCATGTGATTAAGGTGAGTTAAATTTTTTTTAATTTTTTTTTAACCCCTCCAGCGCTATTTTACTAAGCATTCTGTATTCAGAATGCTATTATTTTCCCTTATAACCATGTTATAAGGGAAAATAATACAATCTACAGAACATCGATCCCAAGCCCGAACTTCTGTGAAGAAGTTCGGGTTTGGGTACCAAACATGCGCGATTTTTCTCACGTGAGTGCAAAACGCATTACATTGTTTTGCACTCGCGCGGAAAAATCGCGGGTGTTCCCGTAACGCACCCGCACATTTTCCCGCAACGCCCGTGTGAAAGAGGCCTAACAGTTCATCGGTGGAGGTGCCAGGTTTTGGACTTCTAACAATCAGATACTGATGACCTATTTCCTGACCTATAAGGCCTCTTTCACACGAATGATACGAATTAGGTCCGGATGTGTTCAGGGTGCGTCCAGTGAAACTTGCACCATTTTGCAAGTTCAGTCAGTTTTGTTTGCGATTGCGTTTAGTTGTTCAGTTTTTTCCGCGTGGGTGCAATGCGTTTTGATGCGTTTTTCACGCGTGTGATAAAAAAACTGAAGGTTTACAAACAACATCTCTCAGTAACCATCAGTGAAAAACACCTAAGACTCCTCATAATTACTAGGTGCTGTCCATAAGGAGAACTAGAACCCCCTTTTTTTGTGCAGTGCATTTCATACATCCAGTATATAGGGTAGAGCTTTAACAAAATAGCTCTCACCTGCAGTGTATCCATCCTAATTCTCCATTTGCATATTTTTGCTGGTGTTATACATTGTTGCAACAAATTCAACTGTTGCAACTTGGTGTATGGCTGTTTTTACAAATCACAAAAATAAAACAAGTGTATTCAGCGCACCTAAGCAATTATCCACATAATTGGGCAGGATATCATAGAGAGGAAAAATCCTGATACATCCAGATAAACACACTGTTTCATTAAGTGTGGAGGTATAGGCTGTACCCATACAATTGTGGCGTGAGCCATTCTTACAGACTTAGCCTGATGACTTCATCATGTGGTGGGTCGCCACTATTTTAATAAATATAATAATAAAGTTTCCTTTTTAAGCGTTTATTCAGGCAGTAAAAGTACAAACACAACATGCATCAAAAGTTGGGACTTATTGACACAATTTTTTGGTGCAAATGGAATGATAAATTTTCCCTTCTGTATGTACTAAACTTTAGACTTTTCAATATTTTGCTGAAGTTACATCTGACCATTGTATTTCATGAACAAAAAACACAGTAAAAAAACGCTACTATTCAAAACGGCGCTGAAAATGTATTAAAACACTGTGGGCCAGATTTATTAACCCTGTCTAACCCTGTAAACTTAGGCAGCCTAAACATATGGTACATTAATAACAGTGGTTCATGTTCTATGATACAATTTGATGCATGGCTAGACAGTGGTTGGTCAAAATTTAACGCCAAAATTATGGCACCCAGCTTCATGCCCTAAGCCAGTGATGACAAACCTTTTAGAGACCGAGTGCCCAAACTGCAACCCAAAACCCACTTATTTACCACAAAGTGCCAACACGGCAATTTAACCTGAACACTAGTATATCTTCCATGTACTTTATCATTTAGCTATAATAGCCTGTCTGCATTCAGTGCACTGCCTGTGCTGTTCATAGTGCGCCCTGTGCTGATGATTGACAGGGAGAGTCTAAGGCATATTGATACATCTTAGACTTTTTCCAGGGTGCTGGTGCCCACAGAGAGGGCTCTGAGTGCCACCTCTGACACCCGTGCCATAGGTTCGCCACCACTGCCCTAAGCCATGCCTCTGTCCACTAAGCCAAGCCCCTTCACATCTAAGCCACACCCCCTTGTCTCAAGTGTCTAAAGCAATTAATAAATGTTGTGAATGGCACATTTGCAAGAATTCTGGCTAAAAAAAATACTATGCATTTTCAAGCATTTGTATAGTGTGTTGGTTGTGTTTTTAGTAACATTTTGTACATTGTTCTTTTTTTACTTTTTTTTGAAGTTCCTAGCCTATTGCCAGAACCAGAAGGCAGCAGTTTGAATAGGTTATCTAGTTTATCTACCTTAAATGGTACTGTATGAACCTATTTATCAAGCACCCCGACCACTTTTTATGACGTCTGTAACATTATAGAAGAAACTGAGTGGAATAAATGTAAAGTATTTTAAAAACTTTGGCAGGACATGCACTAAAATGAAAAAAACAAACAAAAAATACAAAGAAAACCCCCCCCACTAATCTGTTCCACACGCTAAGGCTACTTTCACACTAGCGTTCGGAGCGGATCCGTCTGATGTTTCATCAGACGGATCCGCTCCGATAATGCAGACGTTCGCATCCGTTCAGAACGGATGCGTCTGCATTAAAACTTAGAAAATTTTCTAAGTGTGAAAGTTGTCTGAGCGGATCCGTTCAGACTTTACATTGAAAGTCAATGGGGAACGGATCCGCTTGAAGATTGAGCCATATGGTGTCATCTTCAAGCGGATCCGTCCCCATTGACTTCCATTGTAAGTGTGGACGGATCCGCTCGCCTCCGCACGGCCAGGCGGACACCCGAACGCTGCAAGCAGCGTTCAGGTGTCCGCTCACTGAGCGGAGCGGAGGCTGAACGCTGGCAGGCGGATGCATTCTCAGTGGATCCGCATCCATTGAGAATGCATTGGGGCCAGACGGATGCGTTCGGGGCCGCTCGTGAGCCCCTTCAAACGGTGCGCACGAGCGGACACCCGAACGCTAGTGTGAAAGTAGCCTAAGGCCTCTTTCAGACGGGCGTCCCGGATTTGCTCCGGATGCGTCCCGGGTGCATTGCGGGAAACCCGCGCGAGTGCGCATGCAATTTCAGTCAGTGTTGACTGCGATTGCATTGCGTTGTTCAGTTTTTATCGCGCGGGTGCAATGCGTTTTGCACGCGCGTGATAAAAAACTGAATGTGGTACCCAGACCAGAACTTCTTCACTGAAGTTTGGGTTTGGGTTAGGTGTTGTGTAGATGTTATTATTTTCCCTTATAACATGGTTATAATGGAAAATAATAGCATTCTTAATACAGAATGCTTAGTAAAATGTTGCTTGAGGGGTTATAAAATATAATAAATTAACTCACCACATCCACTTGATCGCGCAGCCGGTAACGTCTTCTTTCTTCTTCTCTGAGGACCTGCAAAAGGACCCTGAAGATGGCTGAGTAATCCTTTCCCTCCAGACCCCTAATACACCTGCCCTGATTCACCCCTTCCCTGCCACCAACTCATACCCCTGTAGCTGCCCTGTAATCCTACCCCTTCACTGCTGCCTGCTTACCCCAGTAGCAGCTGAGTGTGTGTTCCAGGTTGGGTGGGCTGCTAAGGAATGTATGTATGTGTATTGTACAGCTAGAGTGTGGGGTGGAATTGGGAATTGTCTAGTGTAGTTAGGTTTGTATTGTGGTGTGTGCGTCTATATGTATAAAGAAACATAGAAACATAGAATGTGTCGGCAGATAAGAACCATTTGGCCCATCTAGTCTGCCCAATATACTGAATACTATGGATAGCCCCCGGCCCTTATCTTATATGAAGGATGGCCTTATGCCTATCCCATGCATGCTTAAACCCTTTCACTGTATATATATATTTATAACCATTGATCTATAAATATACACTCACCTAAAGAATTATTAGGAACACCATACTAATACGGTGTTGGACCCACGTTTGCCTTCAGAACTGCCTTAATTCTACGTGGCATTGATTCAACAAGGTGCTGATAGCATTCTTTAGAAATGTTGGCCCATATTGATAGGATAGCATCTTGCAGTTGATGGAGATTTGAGGGATGCACATCCAGGGCATGAAGCTCCCGTTCCACCACATCCCAAAGATGCTCTATTGGGTTGAGATCTGGTGACTGTGGGGGCCATTTTAGTACAGTGAACTCATTGTCATGTTCAAGAAACCAATTTGAAATGATTCGAGCTTTGTGACATGGTGCATTATCCTGCTGGAAGTAGCCATCAGAGGATGGATACATGTTCTCATTCTGTTTACGCCAAATTTGGACTCTACCATTTGAATGTCTCAACAGAAATCGAGACTCATCAGACCAGGCAACATTTTGCCAGTCTTCAACAGTCCAATTTTGGTGAGCTCGTGCAAATTGTAGCCTCTTTTTCCTATTTGTAGTGGAGATGAGTGGTACCCGGTGGGGTCTTCTGCTGTTGTAGCCCATCCGCCTCAAGGTTGTGCGTGTTGTGGCTTCACAAATGCTTTGCTGCATACCTCGGTTGTAACGAGTGGTTATTTCAGTCAACATTGCTCTTCTATCAGCTTGAATCAGTTTGCCCATTCTCCTCTGACCTCTAGCATCCACAAGGCATTTTTGCCCACAGGACTGCCGCATACTGGATGTTTTTCCCTTTTCACACCATTCTTTGTAAACCCTAGAAATGGTTGTGCGTGAAAATCCCAGTAACTGAGAAGATTGTGAAATACTCAGACTGGCCCGTCTGGCACCAACAACCATGCCACGCTCAAAATTGCTTAAATCACCTTTCTTTCCCATTCTGACATTCAGTTTGGAGTTCAGGAGATTGTCTTGACCAGGACCACCCCCCTAAATGCATTGAAGCAACTGCCATGTGATTGGTTGACTAGATAATTGCATTAATGAGAAATAGAACAGGTGTTCCTAATAATTCTTTAGGTGAGTGTATATAGATATAGCGTATAATTAGACTTGTATTATTGTACCCTGTGTGTAGCCCCAGCAGTAGCCCCTTTACTGCTGCTGCCTTGTAAACCCTTTCTTGGATTACCCCTGCATAGTTACTACCCCGTGTTCCTTGGCCTGTATGTATTAACTCCTGCAGTGCCACAATTGTGTGATTATACCCCTTGTACCCCGTAGGGACAGTGAGTAGCAAGGTGGGTGGACTACTGATATTTATGTGTGTGTAAGTGTATTATTGAAATTGTACTTAGATTCTGGGGAGGACTTGGGGCTGTGTTAGCGTAGTTAGAACCGTACAGGGAGTGCAGAATTATTAGGCAAGTTGTATTTTTGAGGATTAATTTTATTATTGAACAACAACCATGTTCTCAATGAACCCAAAAAACTCATTAATATCAAAGCTGAATATTTTTGGAAGTAGTTTTTAGTTTGTTTTTAGTTTTAGCTATTTTAGGGGGATATCTGTGTGTGCAGGTGACTATTACTGTGCATAATTATTAGGCAACTTAACAAAAAACAAATATATACCCATTTCAATTATTTATTTTTACCAGTGAAACCAATATAACATCTCAACATTCACAAATATACATTTCTGACATTCAAAAACAAAACAAAAACAAATCAGTGACCAATATAGCCACCTTTCTTTGCAAGGACACTCAAAAGCCTGCCATCCATGGATTCTGTCAGTGTTTTGATCTGTTCACCATCAACATTGCGTGCAGCAGCAACCACAGCCTCCCAGACACTGTTCAGAGAGGTGTACTGTTTTCCCTCCTTGTAAATCTCACATTTGATGATGGACCACAGGTTCTCAATGGGGTTCAGATCAGGTGAACAAGGAGGCCATGTCATTAGCTTTTCTTCTTTTATACCCTTTCTTGCCAGCCACGCTGTGGAGTACTTGGACGCGTGTGATGGAGCATTGTCCTGCATGAAAATCATGTTTTTCTTGAAGGATGCAGACTTCTTCCTGTACCACTGCTTGAAGAAGGTGTCTTCCAGAAACTGGCAGTAGGACTGGGAGTTGAGCTTGACTCCATCCTCAACCCGAAAAGGCCCCACAAGCTCATCTTTGATGATACCAGCCCAAACCAGTACTCCACCTCCACCTTGCTGGCGTCTGAGTCGGACTGGAGCTCTCTGCCCTTTACTAATCCAGCCACGGGCCCATCCACCTGGCCCATCAAGACTCACTCTCATTTCATCAGTCCATAAAACCTTAGAAAAATCAGTCTTGAGATATTTCTTGGCCCAGTCTTGACATTTCAGCTTGAGTGTCTTGTTCAGTGGTGGTCGTCTTTCAGCCTTTCTTACCTTGTCCATGTATTGCACACCTTGTGCTTTTGGGCACTCCAGTGATGTTGCAGCTCTGAAATATGGCCAAACTGGTGGCAAGTGGCATCTTGGCAGCTGCACGCTTGACTTTTCTCAGTTAATGGGCAGTTATTTTGCGCCTTGGTTTTTCCACACGCTTCTTGCGACCCTGTTGACTATTTTGAATGAAACGCTTGATTGTTCGATGATCACGCTTCAGAAGCTTTGCAATTTTAAGAGTGCTGCATCCCTCTGCAAGATATCTCACTATTTTTGACTTTTCTGAGCCTGTCAAGTCCTTCTTTTGACCCATTTTGCCAAAGGAAAGGAAGTTGCCTAATAATTATGCACACCTAATATAGGGTGTTGATGTCATTAGACCACACCCCTTCTCATTACAGAGATGCACATCACCTAATATGCTTAATTGGTAGTAGGCTTTCGAGCCTATACAGCTTGGAGTAAGACAACATGCATAAAGAGGATGATGTGGTCAAAATACTCATTTGCCTAATAATTCTGCACGCAGTGTATTAGTGTGTTATAGTGTGTGTACTTATATTGCTGTGTGCAGCTATAAATATATATATATCTATTCCCTTGATATTTTGACCTTTGATGACGTAATCCTTCTATCTTCATTCAGCAGGACCTGCGCTGACATCGCGCTCACGTGGTGAGCGCGATTAGGTCATCATAGGTCCTTTTGCAGGTCCTGAAAGAAGAAGAAAGAAGACGATGACGGCTGCGAGATCAAGTGGATAAGTTGAGTTAATTTTTTTATTTTTTAACCCCTCAATCGACATTTTAGTAAGCATTCTGTATTAAGAACGGTATTATTTTCCCTTATAACCATGTTATAAGGGAAAATAATACCGTGAATTTACTTTAATGGAGTCAGGGTTTGCTCATCACTATCATCTCCTAGCAGCCATGCGTGAAAATCGCACCGCATCCGCACTTGCTTGTGGATGCTTGCGATTTTCACGCAGACACATTCATTTCTATGGGGCCTGCATTGCGTGAAAAACGCTGAATATAGAACATGCTGCGATTTTCACGCAACGCACAAGTGATGCGTGAAAAACATCGCTCATGTATTGAAATGAATGGGTCAGGATTCAGTGCAGGTGCAATGCGTTCACCTCACGCATTGCACCCGCGCAGAATTCTCGCCCGTGTGAAAGGGGCCTAACACTGCCGCTCTTTGTTTACTTGCCCTGCAGTGTTGAGGGGCTGTTATATCCATATGACTGCCATAGCCACTCACTGGCCTCAGTAATTTCATGCCATAAATGCAAGCGTCAATGCTGAGGCCAATAATTCCAGTGAGCTCAGTGTTACTTTATCATGTGTCCTGCTTGTAGCCACAAACAGAAAGAATAGCAGCAAACTAAAGCCACCCTATAATATTTAACTGTGGTATAATGGTGGTATAAGGTGGTATAACTGTGGTATAATTTGGAAATTGAATTGCAGATAATGTGGAAACAATATGGCAGGTTTAAATAGGCTTGTAAATATTAGAATTAATAAATACTATTGGTCTAGCATCATCTTGGCACCACATGGTGGTATTGTGTGAACTGAAATAGTCTAAAAATGGCAGGATTTCCTACTTTCCTTGTTACAAAGATCATTAATAGTGCCTCATAAACAGCATCCCTGAAAACAATTCTGGCAGATATCGTGCCCAAAAACAATAGTGCCAGATATATGGTGCCAAATATACTGCTCCCTATGATTATAGTGCAAGACACAATAAAAGTGGCAACTTTTTTTAGACCAGAGAATTAAGGGGCATTCATATAAACATAAGACTTTTGCGGTTCACTAACCGCAGATCAACAAAAGATGGATACCGACCATATGCATTCCGCATCACCGTGTGGTCCCATTGACTTCAGTTGATCCGTGGTCTGCTTGTTGCAGCAAAGTATAGGACATGTCCTATTTTTTGGGGGGCGCTAACACTCCAACATTGACATCTGAGCAGTTAGACAGAGGAAAGGTATTCCGTCAGTTCTCTGATCAGCCACTTGCAAATGCAATTACTTGTCATGGCAGCCAGAGATGATTTGATAATGATAAATATTTATGATGCTGTGAATTCCCATCTCACCCCAGTCTACTGAACTTTACTCACATAATGCAGTGACTACAGTTCAGTAGACCTGAAGTGAGACAGGAATTCACAGCATCATAAATCAATATGATGATGGGAGTTTACTTCAGAGGAGCAGTGTTCAGTCCAGGAAATATAGCAACCACATGAAAAATGTTTCCCGGAGTGAATACGCTCATGTGAGTCTGGCCTTACGTTGTATAGTACAAGCCATCAAAAGATCGTAGGTTCAAGTCCCCTAAAGCCTCATTCACACGTCAGTGTTTGGTCAGTGCTTTCCATCAGTGATTGTGAGGCAAAACCAGAATTAAAACCTTCACAGAGATAAGGTATAAGGGCTCATGCACACGAACATATTTTATTTCTGTGTCCGTTCCGTTTTTTTTGCGGACCATATGCGGAACCATTCATTTCAATAGGTCCGCAAAAAAATTTAAGTTACTCTGTGTGCATTTCTTTTCCACATGTCCATATGTCCGTTCCACAAAAATATAAAACATGTCCTATTATTGTCCGCTTTATGGGCAAGGATAGTACTGTTCTATGAAGGGGTAGCTGTTCTGTTCCGCAAAATACGGAATGCACACGGATGTCATCCATATTTTTTGCGGATTCGTTTTTTGCGGACCGCAAAATGCATATGTTATGTATTTTTGACCTGTACCTTGTTTTGGCTCACAATCACTGATGGAAAACAATGACGTGTGAATGAGGCATAAAGGAACAAAAAAAAAAAAAGTTGAATTGGAATTGCTGTGCCCTTAATTTCCGAATCTATTAAAATATCCCATTACTTAACTGGCTTATGAGCACTGTAAAAAAACAACAGCTTCCCTAAAAAAATGAAATGAAAAAACAAACCATATCACTTTGTTACCTTCATAATTTTACTAACCCACAGACTAAAGTTCAGATGTCATTATCACTGCGCAGTGAGCACTGTTAAAACAAAACTCAAGAAAAAAATGGCAGATCTTTATTTTGATGTACCTCAAATGGTGCCATTAAAAACATAACTTGCCCTGCACAAATCAAGTCGTCATACACCTATGTCGACAGAAAAATATAAACATTTTGGGGGAGATTTATCAAACTGGTGTAAAGTAGACCTAGCTTAGTTGCCCATAGCGACCAATAAGAGTCATGAAAGGTAGAATCTGATTGGTTGCTATGGGCAACTAAGCCAGGTCTACTTTACACCAGTTTGATAAATCTCCCCCTTTAACCACCTCCGGACCGCCTAACACAGATTTGCGTTCCGGAGGTGGCAGCCCTGCGCAGAGTCACGCATATACGCGTCATCTCGCGCGAGCCGAGACTTCCTGTGAACGCGCGCACACAGGCGCGCGCGCTCACAGGAACGGAAGGTAAGAGAGTTGATCTCCAGCCTGCCAGCGGCGATCGTTCGCTGGCAGGCTGGAGATGTGTTTTTTTTAACCCCTAACAGGTATATTAGACGCTGTTTTGATAACAGCGTCTAATATACCTGCTACCTGGTCCTCTGATGGTCCCCTTTGTTTGGATCGACCACCAGAGGACACAGGTAGCTCAGTAAAGTACCACCAAGCACCACTACACTACACTACACCCCCCCCCCGGTCACTTATTAACCCCTTATTAGCCCCTGATCACCCCTGATCACCCCATACAGACTATCTGATCACCCCCCTGTCATTGATTACCCCCCTGTCATTGATCAACCCCCTGTAAAGCTCCATTCAGATGTCCGCATGATTTTTACGGATCCACTGATACATGGATCGGATCCACAAAACGCATACGGACGTCTGAATGAAGCCTTACAGGGGCGTGATCAATGACTGTGGTGATCACCCCATATAGACTCCCTGATCACCCCCCTGTCATTGATTACACCCCTGTCATTGATCAACCCCCTGTAAAGCTCCATTCAGATGTCCGCATGATTTTTACGGATCCACTGATAGATGGATCGGATCCGCAAAACGCATACGGACGTCTGAATGAAGCCTTACAGGGGCGTGATCAATGACTGTGGTGATCACCCCATATAGACTCCCTGATCACCCCCCTGTCATTGATTACACCCCTGTCATTGATCAACCCCCTGTAAAGCTCCATTCAGATGTCCGCATGATTTTTACGGATCCACTGATAGATGGATCGGATCCGCAAAACGCATACGGACGTCTGAATGAAGTCTTACAGGGGCGTGATCAATGACTGTGGTGATCACCCCATATAGACTCCCTGATCACCCCCCTGTCATTGATTACACCCCTGTCATTGATCAACCCCCTGTAAAGCTCCATTCAGATGTCCGCATGATTTTTACGGATCCACTGATGGATGGATCGGATCCGCAAAACGCATACGGACGTCTGAATGAAGCCTTACAGGGGCGTGATCAATGACTGTGGTTATCACCCCATATAGACTCCCTGATCACCCCCCTGTCATTGATTACACCCCTGTCATTGATCAACCCCCTGTAAAGCTCCATTCAGATGTCCGCATGATTTTTACGGATCCACTGATAGATGGATCGGATCCGCAAAACACATACAGGCGTCTCCCTGGAGCCTTCCAGGGGGGGTGATCACCCCATTCAGACTCCCTGATCACCCCCCTGTCATTGATCACCCCCCCTGTCATTGATCACCCCCCCCTGTCATGCTGCATTCAGATGTCCGTATGATTTTTACGGATCCACGGATACATGGATCGGATCCGCAAAACACATACGGACATCTGAATGGAGCCTTACAGGGGGGTGATCAATGACAGGGGGGTGATCACCCCATATAGACTCTCTGATCACCCCCCTGTCATTGATCACCCCCCTGTCATTGATCACCCCCCTGTCATTGATCACCCTCTGTAAGGATCCATTCAGACATTTTTGTGGCCCAAGTTAGCGGAATTATTATTTTTTTTTCTTACAAAGTCTCATATTCCACTAACTTGTGTCAAAAAATAAAATCTCACATGAACTCACCATACCCCTCACGGAATCCAAATGCGTAAAAATTTTTAGACATTTATATTCCAGACTTCTTCTCACGCTTTAGGGCCCCTAGAATGCCAGGGCAGTATAAATACCCCACATGTGACCCCATTTCGGAAAGAAGACACCCCCAGGTATTCCGTGAGGGGCATATTGAGTCCATGAAAGATTGAAATTTTTGTCCCAAGTAAGCGGAACGGGAGACTTTGTGAGAAAAAAATAAAAAATATCAATTTCCGCTAACTTGTGCCAAAAAAAAAAAAATTCTATGAACTCGCCATGCCCCTCATTGAATACCTTGGGGTGTCTTCTTTCCAAAATGGGGTCACATGTGGGGTATTTATACTGCCCTGGCATTCTAGGGGCCCCAAAGCGTGAGAAGAAGTCTGGTATCCAAATGTCTAAAAATGCCCTCCTAAATGGAATTTGGGCACCTTTGCGCATCTAGGCTGCAAAAAAGTGTCACACATCTGGTATCGCCGTACTCAGGAGAAGTTGGGGAATGTGTTTTGGGGTGTCATTTTATATATACCCATGCTGGGTGAGAGAAATATCTTGGTCAAATGCCAACTTTGTATAAAAAAATGGGAAAAGTTGTCTTTTGCCAAGATATTTCTCTCACCCAGCATGGGTATATGTAAAATGACACCCCAAAACACATTCCCCAACTTCTCCTGAATACGGCGATACCACATGTGTGACACTTTTTTACAGCCTAGGTGGGCAAAGGGGCCCATATTCCAAAGAGCACCTTTAGGATTTCACAGGTCATTTACCTACTTACCACACATTAGGGCCCCTGGAAAATGCCAGGGCAGTATAACTACCCCACAAGTGACCCCATTTTGGAAAGAAGACACCCCAAGGTATTCCGTGAGGGGCATGGCGAGTTCCTAGAATTTTTTATTTTTTGTCACAAGTTAGTGGAAAATGATGATTTTCTTTTCTTTTTTTCCATACAAAGTCTCATATTCCACTAACTTGTGACAAAAAATAAAAACTTCCATGAACTCACTATGCCCATCAGCGAATACCTTGGGGTCTCTTCTTTCCAAAATGGGGTCACTTGTGGGGTAGTTATACTGCCCTGGCATTCTAGGGGCCCAAATGTGTGGTAAGGAGTTTGAAATCAAATTCTGTAAAAAATGACCAGTGAAATCCGAAAGGTGCTCTTTGGAATATGGGCCCCTTTGCCCACCTAGGCTGCAAAAAAGTGTCACACATCTGGTATCGCCGTACTCAGGAGAAGTTGGGGAATGTGTTTTGGGGTGTCATTTTACATATACCCATGCTGGGTGAGAGAAATATCTTGGCAAAAGACAACTTTTCCCATTTTTTTATACAAAGTTGGCATTTGACCAAGATATTTATCTCACCCAGCATGGGTATATGTAAAAAGACACCCCAAAACACATTCCCCAACTTCTACTGAATACGGAGATACCAGATGTGTGACACTTTTTTGCAGCCTAGGTGGGCAAAGGGGCCCATATTCCAAAGAGCACCTTTCGGATTTCACTGGTCATTTTTTACAGAATTTGATTTCAAACTCCTTACCACACATTTGGGCCCCTAGAATGCCAGGGCAGTATAACTAGCCCACAAGTGACCCCATTTTGGAAAGAAGAGACCCCAAGGTATTTCGTGATGGGCAAAGTGAGTTCATAGAACTTTTTATTTTTTGTCACAAGTTAGTGGAATATGAGACTTTGTAAGAAAAAAAATAAATAAAAAAATCATCATTTTCCGCTAACTTGTGACAAAAAATAAAAAGTTCTATGAACTCACTATGCCCATCAGCGAATACCTTAGGGTGTGTACTTTCCGAAATGGGGTCATTTGTGGGCTTTTTGTACTGTCTGGGCATTGTAGAACCTCAGGAAACATGACAGGTGCTCAGAAAGTCAGAGCTGCTTCAAAAAGCGGAAATTCACATTTTTGTACCATAGTTTGTAAACGCTATAACTTTTACCCAAACCATTTTTTTTTTACCCAAACATTTTTTTTTATCAAAGACATGTAGAACAATAAATTTAGAGCAAAATTTCTATATGGATCTCGTTTTTTTTGCTAAATTTTACAACTGAAAGTGAAAAATGTCATTTTTTTGCAAAAAAATCGTTAAATTTCGATTAATAACAAAAAAAGTAAAAATGTCAGCAGCAATGAAATACCACCAAATGAAAGCTCTATTAGTGAGAAGAAAAGGAGGTAAAATTCATTTGGGTGGTAAGTTGCATGACCGAGCAATAAACGGTGAAAGTAGTGTAGGTCAGAAGTGTAAAAAGTGGCCTGGTCTTTCAGGGTGTTTAAGCACTGGGGGCTGAGGTGGTTAAAATAAGAAAAAAACAAAGAAGAGGTGGCGCTATACAGATACATTTTATTGAATAACTCAGTGGCTATAAAAAAAAATTAATTACATGCAGTTACAAAAATATTCAGATCTGGGTGCTGGTTTGAAAACGGTAGAATATTTTTCATGGGACAACTCCTTTAATATATAATAGAGAGGAAATTTGTTTATCTCACTCACAGTTCTTAACTGCTGAAACATTTATGGAAGTACTTCAAAAACAGTATGTAGTAGAAAAAAATAATCATCTAATTGTAATACAAAATTACATCCACAAGAGGGAGCCAAAGTCACGGCAGAAGATTTTTCAGCAAGCTTAGCCTATGAAATCCATCTTCTGACAACTCTAAACCGTTATTTGATTTAAATAAATTGTTGCTGAAATTACTCAGAATTCCAAAGTACAGACACTGGCATTCAGGACATGTAATGCAAATGATATGTATTGGAAAGCTCGCTTCAGCAAGTAATCTAATATGTGAAAACTTGCCAAAATGACCCGTCTCAATGACAAATAGAAAATTATTCATTTTAGAACAAACATAACATTTGTTATCAAGTGAAAATGGGTCAGTGAATGTAAGGTTTCTGAACCAGGGTATGCTAGGAATGCCTATTGAGAAGTACAGAAATAGGAAACTGCTACTTAGACCTTATGCACGCGACCATTGTGTGTTTTGCGGTCCACAAATTGCGGATCCACAAAACACGGATGGCGTCCGTGCGCGTTCCACAATTTGCAGAATGGCACGGACAGTTATTGATATAATTGCCTATGCTTGTCAGCAAAAACGGACAAGAATAGGACAGGTTATATTTTTTTTTTTTGCGGACCACGGAACGGAGCAATGGATGCGGACAGCACATGGAGTGATGTCCGCAACTGCGGCTCGGATGCAGACCAAAACAACAGTCGTGTGCATGAGGCCTAAATAACATCAGTGATATAAACATTAATTGCTGAATTTTTTTACATGACAATCCCAACTTTAAGGCTCCCGAGGCTACGTTGCAGATTACATCGGGTTTTCTGCGTGGATATACCTGCAGAAAAAAAAGGCTGCGTAATACAGTATCAGCAAAGTTAATGCGATTTTACAAATCTCTTGTGAACTTTTGGTATTTTTTCCATGTTAAAATTGATCTGCTGTGCAGATTTTGAAAGCATGTCAATTGTTTCTGCGGATTCCTGTGCAGATTTCATCCTTTGGAATGCAAAATGCTGAGATCAGGGCAGAAACAAAGAGAAATCCGCACGAAAATCACTCTGGAAAATCTATTTGTAAACCCGCACCCATGTGCAGATAGCCTAAAGGTTCCTCTAGGGCTAAAACATTGATGACCTATGTTTTGGGTAGGGGTAGAGGGAGGGTGCAACCCCTGGATTGGCACTGATTGGCAGAACTTGACTGGGATTGAGGAGCATTATTTGTTTTGATGATTGGTAGAGATCCAGAGGGTCTAACTTTGACGGCACATCCTAAGGCCATCAGAGTTTGAAGAAACTTCTTTAACCACACAATTTATTATTCTGGTCACCGAAATCCACCTAGACTTTAAATGTCAGTAATGGTGATGTGAATCCAGCCTTATTTTTATATGTAAAATTGGGAAAGAGGGGTGATTTGAATTTTTTATATTTTTACGTTGTTTTTTTTTAAAATTTAACAATAAGTTTTAGTGTGAAATAGAAGTTTGTTCAGCACTCTATCGTATTTTATTTAGTCTTGAAACATATAGAACATTTTAAAATCTATATGTTTCTATATGTTTTAAGACTAAATAAGAGTATGATGGATTTTATCTAAGTGCTGAATCAACTTCTATTTTCCATATATCAACTGGGAGACAGCCCTGCATTCATGCACCAACATAGTGGATGGAGGTGAGCTGATTCAATTTGTATCGTATAATAAGTTTTAGTCTCCTTTGGAGACTTGATTATGCAGTCTTCTGTTCACTTGTCTCATAGGCCACAATAAAATACTATTGTGGTCTATGGGATTCTCAGACACTGTCTGCTGAGCTATGTCTTGTGCATGGTCTTACAGACAGCTATGACATGCCTGAGAAGCTTCTTAAGGCCCCAGGTTATCATAGTAACAACAGGGATTTTGCCACAGGGTCTGCAATTGGAAGGCAGAGAGAGCCCCCTCCCTCTGCCTAACTCCACAGATGCATCGGTAGATATATACAGCGGCATCTGAGGGGTTAAATGAACAGGATTGGCTTTGTCTCCGATCACACTCATTTCTGGCCAGGTGCCAGCTGTGTTATACAGCCAGCACCCACCATATATGGAGCTAGTCTAGCGAGTGAGCTTGATCCATACATCTCCTTAATGCTGATGATGTACATGTATGTGATTTAGCATTAAAGGGCTAAAGAGGTATATAGGAGTATATTGAAAGGATATGCAATCAATGTTAGATAGGTGTGGGTCCTTTATACAGAATAGGGCCCCTGGAGTAAAGGGAAAGCAGAGGCGCATGTGCAGTCACCCTCTGTTCACCGCTAAGGGAGTTCCAAAAATAGCCAAAAGCTAGCTAGGCTACTTCTGGCAGTCCCACAGTGGTAAATGGGGAGTTATCAGCACTTGTGAGGCCTTCTCTCAATTTACCACTATGGGACTTCTGAAAATAATGGAGCATGCTGTTCAATAGAGCAGAGAGCAATTTGCGCATGCACTGTGTGCTCTCCTTCACTTCAGAGGTCCATTCTGGAGACAGGAAAGGGTCACAAACTTAGCAGCAAAACAGCACTTGCAATAAAATATGTTATTTTTCACTCCAAAAAACTGGTGTACACTAATGATATATTCTGCCTTAGTCCTAACCAAAAGAAAGATCAATGGGACTATAACTACAAAATATGTAATAATCTTTATTAATCAAAATATATAATTTAAATACAATTGTAAGGAGAAAGAGGAACGATGGAAAATGATCCAGAAAAAAATACATGCAGTACATAGATCAGATATAGCACTTATGTCACAGATGTAATATTGGGAAACAGGCCCCAAGCTCTTATATCAAGTCACATAATAAAGCCAAGTACATAAAAGATACCAAAAAGCCCTAATAATTGCACTCCACTAGAAAATACAAACCCCAGAAAAATATAACAGGCTAGATACACTACCTGTCCAAAAAAAAAGTCGCCACCAAAAAAATAGGTCACACACTATAATATTTAGTTGGACCGCCTTTAGCTTTGATTACGGCACACATTCGCTGTGGCATTGTTTCCATAAGCTTCTGCAATGTCACAAATTTATTTCCATCCAGTGTTGCATTAATTTTTCACCAATATCTTGCATTGATGATAGTAGAGTCTGACTGCTGCGCAAAGCCTTCTCCAGTACATCCCAAAGATTCTCAATGGGGTTAGGGTCTGGACTCTGTGGTGGCCAATCCATGTGTGAAAATTATTTTGCATGCTCCCGGAAATGCTCTTTTACAATTTGAGCCTGATAAATGCTAGCATCCTAGTCATCTTGGAATATGCCCGTGCCATCAGGGAAGAAAAAATCCATTGATGGAATAACCTGGTCATTCAGTATGTTCGGGTAGTCGGCTGACCTCACTCTTGGAGCACATACTGTTGCTGAACCTAGACCTGACCAACTGCAGCAACCCCAGATCATAGCACTGCCCCCACAGGCTTGTACAGTAGGCACTAGGCATGATGGGTGCATCACTTCATCTGCCTGTCTTCTTACCCTGATGCGCCCATCACTCTGGAACAGGGTAAATCTGGACTCATCAGACCACATGACCTTCTTCCATTTCTCCAGAGTCCAATCTTTATGCTCCCTAGCAAATTGAAGCCTTTTTTTCTGGTTTGCCTCACTGATTTGTGGTTTTATACAGCTACACAGCTGTTCAGTCCCAATCCCTTGAGCTCTGTTCGCATTGTGCGTGTGGAAATGCTCTTACTTTCACTATTAAACATAGCCCTGAGTTCTACTGTTGCTTTTCTTCGATTTGATTTCACCAAACGTTTAAGCGATCATGATCATTCAGGATTTTTGTCCCGCCACCTTTCTTCCTCGAATACGATGGGTCCCCACTATCCTTCCAGTTTTAATTAATGGGTTGGACAGTTCTTAACCCAATTTTAGTAGTTTCTGCAATCTCCTTAGATGTTTTCTCTGCTTGATGCATGCCAATGATTTGACCCTTCTCAAACAGACTAACATCTTTTCCAAGACCACGACATGGTTGTTTAAGAAATGAGAAGCAACTCATTGCATAAGTTGGGGTTAAATAACTTATTGCCAGCTGAAAGATAATCGCTCATGCAGTAATTATCCAATAGGAGGCTCATAACTATTTGCTTAGTTAAATACAGGTGGCGACTTTTTGTTTGGACAGGCAGTGTATATCAAGCACTCCACCAGGGTAACAAAAGATAGAGGCCCAAGGTAGTATATCAGACTAAATATATAAAGCTAAGTACATACTGTATAAAAACTTAATAATACCAAAGTCTGGGTGCATGATTACTACACAGAGCTATAGATACTCCATTTAGCTTCCAGCTGAATATATAGTGCTGAATACATACAAAATATAGTTAGCCCGAAAGCTGAGTACATATGAGGGCTTTATAATACCTGAGGCTGAGTACATAAATATTGCACAAAGTTGCAGATACTATACAGTGGTCCCTCAAGATACAATAGCCTCAGGATACAATATTTTCAACATACAATGGTCTTTTCTGACCCATTGTTAGTTGAAACTAGATTCAACATACAATGTCTCAGACTCAGAGACAACCAATCAAGGACACTTCTTTGGTGAAATAGCTGTATTAGTTACCTGTTAGCAGCTATTCTTGACTGTTATATGTAATGATTTATTTTATCTGTCTTAGTTATCTGCTTATTACTCAAGTTACAATGGTTTCAACATACAATGGTCGTCCTGGAACCAATTAGTATTGTAACTTGAGGGACCACTGTACTTGACTTCTAGCTGGATATATAGTTCTGAATACATGGAAAATACACAGAGTCCTAGGTGCTATATTTCACCAGAGAAGTAATACTGAGGCTGTGCTGAATAAATATAGATAATAAAATATAGTGATCAAGTCAATAATTACACATGGCACACATACAGTCAGGTCCATAAATATTGGGATATCAACACAATTGTAAAATTTTTAGCTCTATACACCACCACAATGGATCTGAAATGAAACAAACAAGATGTGCTTTAACTGCAGACTGTCAGCTTTAATTTGAGGGTATTTAGATCCAAATCAGGTGAACGGTGTAGGAATTACAACAGTTTGCATATGTGCCTCCCACTTGTTAAGGAACCAAAAGTAATGGGACAGAATAATAATCATAAATCAAACTTTCACTTTTTAATACTTGGTTGCAAATCCTTTGCAGTCAATTACAGCCTGAAGCCTGGAATGCATACACATCACCAGACGCTGGGTTTCATCCCTGGTGATGCTCTGCCAGGCCTCTACTGCAACTGTCTTCAGTTCCTGCTTGTTCTTGGGGCATTTTCCCTTCAGTTTTGTCTTCAGCAAGTGAAATGCATGCTGAATCGGATTCAGGTCAGGTGATTGACTTGGCCATTGCATAACATTCCACTTCTTTCCCTTAAAAAAACTATTTTGTTGCTTTTGCAGTATGCTTTGGGTCATTGTCCATCTGCACTGTGAAGCGCCGTCCAATGAGTTCTGAAGCATTTGGCTGAATATGAGCATATAATATTGCCCGAAACACTTCAGAATTCATCCTGCTGCTTTTTTCAGCAGTCACATCTTCAATAAATACAAGAGAATCAGTTCCATTGGCAGCCATATATGCCCACGACATGACACTACCACCACCATGCTTCACTGATGAGGTGGTATGCTTAAAATCATGAGCAGTTCCTTTCCTTCTCCATACTCTTCTCTTCCCATCACTCTGGTACAAGTTGATCTTGGTCTCATCTGTCCATAGGATGTTGTTCCAGAACTGTGAAGGCTTTTTTAGATGTCGTTTGGCAAACTCTAATCTGGCCTTCCTGTTTTTGAGGCTCACCAATGGTTTACATCTTGTGGTAAACCCTCTGTATTCACTCTGGTGAAGTCTTCTCTTGATTGTTGACTTTGACACACATAAACCTACCTCCTGAAGAGTGTTCTTGATCTGGCCAACTGTTGTGAAGGGTGTTTTCTTCCCCAGGGAAAGAATTATTTGGTCATCCACCACAGTTGTTTTCCGTGGTCTTCCAGGTCTTTTGGTGTTGCTGAGCTCACTGGTGCGTTCCTTCTTTTTAAGAATGTTCCAAACAGTTGTTTTGGCCACGCCTAATGTTTTTGCTATCTCTCTGATGGGTTTGTTTTGTTTTTTCAGCCTAATGATGGCTTGCTTCACTGATAGTGACAGCTCTTTGGATCTCATCTTGAAAGTTGACAGCAACAGATTCCAAATGCAAATAGCACACTTGAAATGAACTCTGGACCTTTTATCTGCTCATTGTAATTGGGATAATGAGGGAATAACACACACCTGGCCATAGAACAGCTGAGAAGCCCATTGTCCCATTACTTTTGGTTCCTTAACAAGTGGTAGCAAAATATGCAAACTCTGGTAATTCCTACACAGTTCACCTGATTTGGAAGTAAATATCCTCTAATTAAAGCTGACAGTCTGCATTTAAAGCACATCTTATTTGTTTCATTTCAAATCCATTGTGGTGGTGTATAGAGCCAAAAATTTTACAATTGTGTCGATGTCCCAATATTTATGGACCTGACTGTATATACATGCAAAAAATGGCAAACTACTCAGGAGAAAGGCCCATGTACAGCTATAGCAACCTACCCACAGACATGATGTGCAATATGCTGAAGTATCACCCCACACACTAACACCTCGACACGTGTTTTGCCCCATAGACCAGACATGACTCACCAAATATATTCTCCAACATCAGCCAATGTGATAAATCTGGCACATCAACAGACTATCTAGTAAATGAACAATAGGGAAATCTAAATCAAATCAGTATTTGGTGTGACCACCTTCAAAACAATATCAGTTTGTACACTTGTGCACAGTTTTTGAAGAAACTTGACAGGGGAGGTTGTGGGAGATAAGGAAACAGCTCTCCATGTGTGAACATTGTATTTGCGTAAATGAAATTCTGCTGTTTGGCCACAAGGGGCCGCTGTTTCCTAAGACAGACTGTATACTTCTATATTCATGAGATGTTAAACTCTCAGGGATGGAGTTACAAGCCTGCAAAAGGAAGTGAGGCTGCAGCCGTCTTAGAGTGAGCCTGGGAGACGCACACAGGAGCTGTGTGTGAGGAGAATCCCTTAAAATCCAAGCATGAGAGCATCCCTCAGGGACCAGAGTGTAACAGTACAGCCTGGATCACAGCGGCTCCCTGTGACGATACGCTGACTTGCGCTCCAGCGTGGAAC